>NW_007726872.1:331024-340314 GCF_000696425.1 Galeopterus variegatus | reverse complement strand
TCATCCACCATTGGCTGCTGAGTTGTAAAAGTGCCAGAAAGGGTATTAATTCATAATTAGACGTTGGCTAGAGAAATTTCCTGCCAATGGTACCTTTGCTGACTGACCACTATCACATGGGAGAATGTTCATTTCAGGGGTACATGGAAAGAGAGCTCTCCTGGGAGGAAATGTTTTGCAAAATCTTTCCTTGACAACTGTTTTCCAAGCAAATTCTAATACTGTAGGTTTCCACCCCCCATGGTTTTGAACTATTCTGGTGTCTAAAAATCAACATCATCAAATGCCCTAATGTAAAAAACAAGGATAAAAATAGAAGGAAAAAATTAAGCTTCCAGAGTAGAAAATTTTAAAAGCCAAGGATTTGCCACCTTTTTGGGGGGCGGTGGGGGGTGGGGTGGGGGCAGTAATGATCAGAAGGTGGGCAGCATCAAAGGTGGTGTCAGGGCTCAGTCATCCAACACAGGTGGTCATGGAGAATATGGAGTACAGACAGGCTGCCAGGCGAGGCCCCTCTACCCGGAGTTGGAGGATTGAACTAGTCTCTACGGGGAGCGCAATCTAGTCCCTGATCATCCCTTCTGGGAGTTTAAAGAACTCCAAGAACAACCCATTCAGCCATAGGAAGGACAATGTTATGTGTCTTTAAAATCACCAATCCTTGATTTTCCGAGACAGGCCCAATTTCAAATTTTCTGCCTCATTATCAGATAACATGTCAGACACCATGTTCTACGTTTTTATTTGGTAAATTATCTTATGGACTTGGTGGGCCTCCTGGGTGTGGGCAGAACCGCCCTCCCACGGCCGGGACAGACCAGCAGTATAGATGTTGGAGGTAGGTGTTGGGAAAATATAGGAAAATGGTCAGGGCCGCTCAGATGTTCAGAATCTTGCCGAGCATTTGATGTAAATATGCATGTGCACCCGGGTGTCCTTTGGTTATTGTCTAATGTAATTGCTCGTGTGCATCCAAGTGTCCTGGGTTACAGACTTAAGTATAAAGGATGAGTAGCTCTGATCCACAGTCCCCCCCGGCCCCTGGAATGCCCCCGAGGGGGCTACAGGGAGGCCACTACTGCTGCTGGAGGCTGTTCCTGCAAGCTGTTGCTGCCAGGGCCTCCGGGACCCTCCAGGAGGCCACTGCTGCTGGAGGCTGCTGTAAACTGCTGCTGCTGCTGCTAAGGACTGAGCTTGTGTCATCTGCCAATGGCTCCTGGGACCTTTCCCAATTACCTAGCTTGTGGACCTGCTTGTGAGGGGTCTGGTGACCCAGCCTGGCATGTGAGGGGTCTGGTGACCAGTCTGTACAATGGGTTTGAAGGGTCTGAGCCCTAGCCCTGACAATACAAATGGTAACTTAGTATAACTAAAATAACGAAACATTTTGGCCTTAGTTATGAATGGCTTTAACAATCATAGCTATTAGTGTAAGCTGACAATTGGTGTAGTCCTGTAGCTTTACAGTAGGGTCCGGGGGGCCCAATAGTCGGCCTCAATCCACCCAGTCCTCTTACCAGGTTCTTGACTTTGCCACAGGAAAGAATTCAAGGGCAGAGTCACAGTAGAAAGTGAGAACAAGTTTAATATAATACATAAGAAATACAGGTTCCACGGAGAGAGTGTGGTATGCTCCAGAGACTGAGCAGGGCCCACATCAGGTCTAACACAAAAGCAAGAAATACATACTTAAAGTACAGTACAAAGTGCAGGCTGGCTCAAGAGAGTGAGCAGCTGCTTGCTGAAAGTAAGCTAGGTACAAAGTAAAGTATACACACCTCAGCCAGCTAAGTGTCCAGGTTACCTCCAGGAAAGTGAGAGACAACCCTGCCTTCATCTGGGATTTGGCTTTTATAGTTTTTCTATCTAGTGAATATTCAGTTAAGGTGGTAGTTCTCAGTTGTATGCACTAGAATGTTCCACGCTGTCTATTGAGCATGCCCAGCCACTGGATTGTATAAGCCAGCCCCCTGTTGTCTCATTTTCCCCAGTTGGTGTTAAAATAGGTCTAATTGGCAATAGTAACTTTTCTCCAGGGGAGAGCTCAGAGGAGGGGGCCTGAGACCTCAGGAAGTGGCTGGAAACCTAGAGTCATGTCCTGAAACCTGAGCCCAGGGAAACTGAGCACATCCTGTATAAGGGAGTACTACCATTCTTTGCTCAGGCTGATTCTTCTCCCCCAATGAACTTCAATGGAATTACTAGCTCAGCTCTATATAAGTCATGGCAAATCAGGACACTTCTTTTATATACCCATTCGTCCTTCTATTCATCCAGCCCATATTATACATGAAGAACTGCCTGTCTGCCAAGAACCGTGCTAGATACTGGGGCTACAGAGGAACAGGATGCGTGCCTGCTGTGGGGATCACATTTTTTAAAGCAGGGTTCTTGATTTGGAGTTTATGGTTGGGCTTCAGGGAGCCTGTGAATCATAAAATCTATCATGCAAATTGCTGTGTTCTGTATTAGGGATCTACCCATAGAGAAGGGGTAAAAAAAAAAAGCTGTGCAATGGAGGTGATGTCTGGGCTGGATGCAAAGGAGTCTGGCTTCACCTACCAAATGTCAAATAACGAAGACCTCATCCTTCCAGCTCAAGCCTCTTCTTCCAGGATGCCCCTGAGGCCTCTCACCCACACTGATCTCCTTCCTTCATACTCATTCCTCCCTTCATTTGCTTATTCAACAAGTTTTTCCTGAGTGTCTCCTTATGCTGGGCCCTTGAACAAGATAGACATGGGTCTTGTCCTCCTGGAGCTGACATTCTTGTGAGAGAGACAGACATCAATCAAACGTGCACATAGGTATATAATTACAAACTGAGGGGGAAGGACTGAAAAGAGGGGAATGGGTACCTGGGGGTGGGGAGGGGAGGAGGACTCCAGAGAGATGGGGAAGGCTTCTGGAGCATTCTGACCTCTGTGCTCACTGGCCAGCGATCTGGATTTATAAACTGCCCCACAAATTGAAAATTCCTCAAGGGGAGAGACCGCATCATTTGGTTTTACAGCTTATAGGGCTTGGAGCACCTGGTGCTGGGTGGGCACTTGTATTTGCTGAACAAACAGATGAGTGAATGAGCAGGCCATCCTGTGATATTTCTTATATTAAATACCTTAAACTCCTTTCAGGTGCAGAGGTCTCATCTTAGATCTCCTTCAACCCCACACACCGCAGAGAACTAACAAATCCTTAGATTGGGAGGAGGCATCCCATTTTCACAAACTCTAAGGAAACTGTGGTTTTGCTTCTCTCTTCCTGGCTTTCTCCCACAAAGCTACTTCAATATTCAATCCCGAGCCTTCATTTCAAGTTCCTAGCCGTTCACACAAGAAAGACTGCTCAAACCCTGCCCCATGCTGAGGCTTGTCCCCTTGATTGTAAGGTTGAAAGATGTGACCACAATGGAGGCAGAGCTGACCCTCGGTGGGGGGAGATGAAGCCACAGAAGGGGGCATTTGTGCATCCAAGAAGAGAGGGAAGTGTTTGAAAATGCTTACTGTGGAGTTCGCGTACGTATCTTGTTTATCGTTCCTCTCCCTCCACTAGAACAGAGTTTGTATTTGTATCTGTTTTGGTCATTGCTTTGTCTCTGGTGTCTGGCACACAGTACATACTCAATACTTACTGGTTAAATAAATGAGTCAGTGAATGAAAGGGAACTCAGGCAAGACAGTCAAAGGAAACAGCCAGAAGCAAAGACACAGAGGTGGTAAAACACACGGGACACATGGCAGGCTGCACCCAGTGCTGTGCTGTTTAACAACCGGCTCTCAGTGTAGTTCCAACATGAACATTGGTGGATATTTGCACTTACCTTAACAAGTAAGAAAAAACTGAAATAACAAAAACATACCAGAGTTTCATCTGTTTGTCAACAATGTGAACAACCTCTTTGCTGAATTGGATGGTAATTTTTGAATACTGGAAAAATGTTTTTTCAATTTCTTGTGCTATTTACGATGACATACTTTTAAGTTTAATCTGAATTATTAACATTTTCTCCATCACTTTTCTAAAGATAGACAATGATCAAAACAATAAATCAATCTTGATGGTGTTTGCCAATTTCTGTGGTGTAAATATTCCCACTACGGCTGATTTCAAGCTACCAGCATGATATCACTGAGCACAGTGTTGGTGCATGCAGTGGCAATAGATGTATATAGATAAATAATCAAATGTAGTAAAATAATTAGGGAGGGATGAGTGTTGAGTATTTGCTATCCATATTTTTAATATAATTTATTTAATTGTAAGTTTATGTAATTAGTTTTAAATTAATGGCTGTTTTTTACCCAACAAAATCTTACATCATACAGTATTTATTTTTTAATTAACAGAGCTTCAGTGATAAGGTTGGTAGATATTTGAAGCCTTTTCTGTCTTTTACACAATGGTGCTCTATCCTATTCTTTTTTCTTTTCAAGGAAGCATCTGAATACTTGCATTTGCATTGTCTTATCCAAAGGCATCCACATCTAACTGTTTTTTTTTTTTTTTAACACACTTGATTAAAATATTTTCCTGTTAAAGCATTCTGAAAATGTTTTTCTTCAACTGCAATGGTTTCTACACACTTGTGGCCAATGGACTATGAATGTCAGATACACGTCAATTATGGGAAAGGTAAAGATAGTAGATTAAAGCTCTTAGAAAAGCTTTCAACTGTACAAACTATGGGCTTATTCCATGATTTAACAGTATTTGTGGGTCCTTCTTAGACAGTGATTCATTCTTTTATTTGTATAGTAGCTTTGTGAAATAATGTTGCTGTGAATTGAGATACTGTAATCAATAAAATGCTTTTAACCAGAAAAATTAATTAATTAATTAATTAATTAATTAATGGCTGTTTTTAAAAACCGGCTCACAAAATTTCTGAAAATTTAACAACTGGCTCTCAAGAGTCAGCTCTAGCACATGACTAGGTGCATCCAACAGGTGGACCAAGACTTGCCTTGGATACCAGCAAAGCAGGATCATAGGAGATTCAACTTTAATGGACTCACTCAGGACTATCAGAAAATGTAGAAAGAAGCTATGCCAATGTTTGTAAAACACGTAACTTTTGTAGTTTAAAAAAAGAAAAAAAGATTTCTTTGGAATTATATTCTGGGCCTCATAATCTCCCTTGGATTCAGGTTTCAAAAAGTCATGCCCCAGCCCCACCCCTGGCCTGCTCAGTTTCTGCAGGGGAGGGCATGCTTCTGGAGGCTTGAGAAAGATGTAGCCAGTACTGCGCCTTTCATTTAGTGAAGCACATAATGTGGAAAACTGTGGCCTGTGGGACAAACCAGAAGCTCCCCACAGGTCAGCCAGATGAGAGGTTATTTCTAGGTCTGCGGCCAGAGTAGGGGGAGAGCCAGGGGTGCTACAATGTAGAACCATGAGCTATGTTGACCCCAGGGGGCACGGGGAGATGGCCCTGAAGACAAGCCATCTAGAACAAAACAGCCCTGACTTTGAAGACTGCCTAGGGTGCTGGCTCAGCAACAAGACAAACCAATCCCCAATCTGCCTCACATCCGAGTCCCAGCTGGGTGCAGTTAAATTAAGGAACATCCAAGGCGAGCTGGTGCCTTCGCAGCTCAAGTTCTTCAATCTGGTGCTGCAATGGACCCTCAGCCCTGCAATGGCCTCGGGCTCTTCCTAATGTTTCTCTCCCAGGTAGCAGGCTCAGGCACTAGGTAGGGGCATGCCAGGAGGAGCCCCATGGGGCCAGCGCTGTGGATCACACTGCTGGCCAGGGCTGAAAAATGGAGACTGCCGATAACACAAGAAAGCAGCAGAGCTCCCTCAGCCTGTTCACTGTGTGTGTAGATTCAAAGTTTGATGGGATGTGCAGAGACTGAGGGTGGCCTGGGGAAACGGGAGGTTCCGGGGTGGGGGTGGGGAGGGGCTCAGCGGACCTAGGGGGAAAGCAGGGAATGGCTGAATGAGTCTTGGTTATCCCAGGCCACGGCCCAGAGCCCATCCCAAACGACAGTTTGGATGGAATTTAGGAGACACACCAAACACCAGCATGGTAGAGGTAGGGGGTAGAGGTGGAGGGGTATCCCGAAAAACGGAGAGAGCATTACTCAGGACTCAAAAGCCCCACTCACGTTGCTGTTTGCTATACCGTCTTGAACAAGCACCGCCCCCCCTCCCCATCTGGAAAGCAGGCAACTTTTGAGGACTATTTTAAAGATCAAAGGAGAGAATGAAAAGGGCTGTATAAAACATAATGTGCTGAGGACTTCTGATCAAGATGGAAGAATAGATGGTCCCCAGCGTCACCCTCTCCCACAATCAACCAACTTACAACTATTAAAAAGTAATGACTGCCAAGCTGGGGCTGCTAGAGCTCAGGGGAAGAGGAGGAGAGACCTACAGAGTTCATGCAGGCAGGAGAAACCACGATGAGAGAAAGAAAGGACTGCTCCAACCGTTTTGAGCCCCAACCATTTCAAGGCTGGCCTTGATGACACACAGAGCAAGAGCTGGCAAAAGCCACAGCTATGCCCTTCATATGAAGTGGCTTGGAAACTGCAGGGGAAAAGAGGGCCTTGGTGGCCCCCAGGCCAGCAGACCACTAACAGGGTTCCTGTGGACCCACATAGGAGCAAGGGGCCACAGACAACTGAAAAAAAGCAGTCAACTCAGAGGCCAGTGAGTCATCGTAAGGGACCAGTGCATGGCCCGCCCCATGGGAAGTGTCTGGAGTGCAGGAGGGTGGGGGAGACAGGCCCACCGGGGACCGTTGGGGCACAGAATGGACAGCTGATTTGCCCTTCAATCAGCACAGGACCACTCAGTGGAGACTGATCAGCAATACGGAACTGCAGGGGGTGCAGTTTGCTAAAAAGGGCCTTAGCCATGCTCCCCCTGACGTCTGCATCTAGCTCAGAGACAACCATCAGGGTGCCGCCAGAAGTATCCTGGCCCCCGAGCCAGGGTGGTAGGGGGCCTAGAGCTTCAGCCACCCCCCCCAACATCTGCATCCAGCCCGGCAATGACCACCAACCTGCTGCCAGAAGCCCCCTGGGCCCCACAGATGGAATGAGAGGGGTGCCATGCCCCTTGACTATGCCCCACCTTCTCTCCTTCCTCCTCCTCCCACCCTATTTCCCTCCCCCTTCCCTTCTCCCCCTCCCCCCCAACTGCTCCAAAAGAACATTTTAGAATGTAAGAAATAATAATAATAAATTAATTAATTAAAAAGGAAAAAAAAGAGGTAATGGGCTGAGCAAGTGAGAGGAACCTCAGGGAAGAGAGAAATTAGGACATAAATTTGGATGAACAGCCGGGCTGGCTCCCTACTTGGCTCATTCCAGTCCCTGGACCACTCCCCTTCACCGCATAAAGCCTCGAGCCCTGTCCCCACTCATGCCTGCCCTAGGGTCTCTAGTTTGTGCATCTTGTGTTCAAGGGCAGCATGGGATGGCAAGGGTCCCACTCTAGGTTTGTGTTCTGGCTCTGCCACTCTCTGGCTGTATAACTCTGGGCATGTTGCTTAACATCTCCAGCCTTGGCTTCCTCCACTGTAAAACAGGAGACCCATCCCTGTCTCCTAGAACCACTGTGAAGAGAAATAAACCACTGTGAAGAGAAATAGCCTATGGGAAAGGCCAGGCCCTCCCTGGCACACTGGTCACTGAGTGTTGGCTTTGGGCTACTAACATCTGCTAGGCCACCCAGAGTGAGACTAGGTACTCCTACTCCCAGAGTGCAGGGAATGGTGTCTCATCCTTAGACAGTTCAAGGCCTGGGGGATGGGTAAGTGGGCAAGGAGACCAGGGTTGGGCACAACAGGGGCCTGGTTATGAACACTCCACTCCTTAAGTGGGTGGGCCTTGAAAGTGGGCAGCTGTCCCGCTGCTGGGTCAGGCTCTGTGTATGTTCATTTACTTCCTTTTGTCTAGAGGCAGGCCACAGCCTAGAGCTTACTTCCCCAGGACTGCGCTGCAGGGCAGGCGACTTGCTGTGCAAGAGCCACGTGGGTGCCTCACTGTAGTGGTAGCTGGTGACAGCTTACCGAGGCCAAAGCCCCGGTGGGTAACAGGGTGTGACATGAGGTTGCTGCACTCCTGGGTCCTGCCTTCTTTTTTTCTATGGCTCCTTCTGTATCAATCTCTTTTTTGTGTGTTTGTCAAAGGACAGCCCCAAACCCCCAAATAGGACATAAATAGAACTGAACTACAACAAGCTACTATATTCTCAGCACAGGGAGTACAAGGCCCTTAGTCTTAAAGTGACAGATGAGTTGGCAATTATTTCTTGCTAAAGAATAATGAAGAACATAAATTGCTTCTGTGTATGGGTGATTCATCAGAAGGGAAGCACCCCTGGCTGACAAAGGAAGGCACCACCATGCCGAGCCCTAGGGTGTTGCTTCATGACTTGGTTCCTATACTTCAAGCACCCCATCCACCTGTCCCCAGCCAGGCTGGTCTGGTAAGCTTTGCTCCTCCTTCTCCCCAACCTCTGGAAAGAGGCACTAAGAGAGGCACGTGTGGAGGGTGGTTTGTTCAATATGAATGTTCACTTACTCCTACAAAAGGGTTTTGGGGATGCAGAATTGTGCAGCTGGGTACTCGTAAGCATGGCGGTGACGGGCTCTTGCTTAGAAGGTTGAAGGCCCTGAGATCCATTGTCTATCTGGACCCCAGGCTCAAGAACTTTCCTCTGCCTGGTTAAGACCCAGGTTGGCCTATCTCTCAATCTGCCCTCTGACACCTCCCTGACCAGCAAACCAAAACAGATAGTAAGATGCCAGCTTGGGCATCACCAAACAAATGTCTTCTTTAATTTTCTACTTCTAACAGTACTTTCAAATGAACTACTACAATTAAGCAGGCATAAGCACAGCTTGATGTACAGCAGAGAAACACATGCAGAATAAACTGCAGGAGGCAGAGAGAGACCCCAGAAGGAATTTAACACAAAGTGTTTCGGCTGACACTTTGGTGAAGCACTCCTGAAACTGGCAAACAGTAGCCCTGGAGAAGGTGCCAAATGTACCTGTAGCCATATTATTAAATGATGTCTTTTACAAAGACATGATAATCCCAACCTGAGACCCATGTCGGCGGCTTTGGACTGTCAAATCCATTGGGAGCCCCCTAAAAAGAGGACGCAGCTCCTAAGGACCCCCCATCCAGAGCCTAGACTTGCTCTCCCACCTGCAGCCCCGGGGGGAGCTATTCCAAACTGTCAGGCTCAAAGACAAGATTTTCTTCTTTAAATCAAACTGCAACGGGAGAGGTTCTGGGGCAAAAGTGAATTTCTTGACATTGTCCTAT
>NW_007726872.1:329233-330730 GCF_000696425.1 Galeopterus variegatus | reverse complement strand
CCCCCCATCCAGAGCCTAGACTTGCTCTCCCACCTGCAGCCCCGGGGGGAGCTATTCCAAACTGTCAGGCTCAAAGACAAGATTTTCTTCTTTAAATCAAACTGCAACAGGAGAGGTTCTGGGGCAAAAGTGAATTTCTTGACATTGTCCTATTAACCCCTGGAACAAATCTCTGAGGGAAAATTGGCATGTTCCAGAGGGTTTTAAAAAGTAAGAGGTTTCATCCAACAGACTTGAAGTCAGTACCCCTGATCAGAGGCTGATGATAGAGAGAAACCAGGAGTTGAAGAAGGATGTAGGAGAAAGAGCTGCCTTCTAACTGGCCACACTCTGCCCCACGCATCGATCATCTTCTGTCCCCAAGGGCCGGAGGAGAGATCCAGAGAACAGTTTTCCATTTGTATTTGTCAAACTCGGCTCACTCTCTTGAAGCAAGAAAAAGAAATTTAAACTACAAGTGTCTACCAGTTCCCTGTAACTAAACCAGTCGTTTGGTATTTTGAGAGCATCTGAGAATAGTAATTATAGAGGCTTGGAGAGAGGGTCATTTGTTTGGCTTGCCCACACCTTCCAGAAGGGGCAATTTTAACCCAGGAAGAGCAGTATTTGACAGCTCCAGAAGCTGAGCAAAAGGCAGCAGGAAGGGGACTTGAAGATGCAGTTTTGTCCCCACATTTTATAGATTGAACTCAGACCTGGAGAAGTTAAATGGACTTGCCCAAGATCACAAAGTAAATTAATTCTTTAATCCATCATCTTTGGGGATGAAGAAGGTTGAAGCCCTCAATCAGAGATATGTTCTAAGTTTTGTTTTTGTTTTAAAATAGCCCCGCTCACAATATGGTTTGTTTCAAACCAATAAGGCCTTGCTTTGTTTGAAGCCACTTCAATTATCAGAGGACAGCATGTGTTCCAGTGAACTCCACAGCACTTTAGAATCACGGAAAATTTACAGCCTAAACGTGAGCAGATTACGTTCCACAGCATCTGCCATAAAGTCAGCCTTCCCAATGCGGCCACACACAGATTAAAGTCAAAGCTTGCTAAGCATAAAGAAAGGACAATTATTTGGAGAAGAGAAAAGCTGCTTCGGCAATGGCTGAGTCCTGGGACCTGGGAGCTGAAGGGTGAGCAGCCACTCAGCCCATGGGATAGTTTCCTCAACTAGGAGCCTGGATTTAGTTCACCAGTGGCAGCTCAACAGTCCTCCCAAAATAAAAGTCAGAATTGCCTTCCTCTTCCAATGCCTTACCCACTGGAAGGAGTGAGGTGCCTAATGAATCAGTATAACAGCCAGGGGTCCCCTAAGACAACAGTCTCTACACAGGACTTCAAGTCTTTGATAGATCTTCGTCTGGAAAGACAACCCCTAGTATTGCTGTGTATAAGAAATGAAAACTAAGGCTCAGAGGGGCTAATGAATTTGTCCTTAGCTGCACAGCACATCAGTAAGAGATAAATGACTGAGTTCCTGGGCTGTGGGACAGGAGGGATGAA
>NW_007726872.1:317007-328662 GCF_000696425.1 Galeopterus variegatus | reverse complement strand
CACAGCACATCAGTAAGAGATAAATGACTGAGTTCCTGGGCTGTGGGACAGGAGGGATGAAGGACTCAGGCTGATCTATCTGGTGATGCTGCTCCTACAACCCTGGAAGACCCCAAACTCGTCTCACCGCACAGCACATCAGTAAGAGATAAATGACTGAGTTCCTGGGCTGTGGGACAGGAGGGATGAAAGACTCAGGCTGATCTATCTGGTGATGCTGCTCCTACAACCCTGGAAGACCCCAAACTCGTCTCACTGCCCAGCCGGGAATAGATCAGGGTTTCTCAGCCTTGGCTCTATTGACATTTTGGGCTGAATAATTCTTTGTTTTGGGGGGCTGTCTCATGCATTGTCTGACGTTTAGCAGCATCTCTGGCCTCTACCCACTAGATGCCAACAGCATCCCTAGTTGTGACATCCAAAAATGTCTCCAGACATTGACAAATGTCTCTGGGTGGGGCGGGGGATGGGGGGCAGAATGACCCCAGTTGAGAGCCACTGGAATGGACGGATGGCAAGTTTCAGAGAGTGCAGCCCCTCCCTTCTGTATTTCCAAACACGACTTACCCCCAACCCCTAGGAAGTTGCTGGGCCACTCAGCCAATTTCCTGCAGAGCCAGACTTGGGGGAAGCCGAGGCCAAGCAGCAGCAGCCTAGTTCTGGGGAAAGTAGCTTTGAAGACCAATACTCTCTTCCACACAGCCCCTCAGCCAAGGACACTGACACCTGCTGGGTCCAAGCAGGTTCAGGATAATCAGGGAATTTGTGCAGCTCCCCACCTGAGAAGCCAGAGGACCTGATCCAGGGTGGGGTGACAAGACACCTAGTTAGGAGAAATTTGAGTTAGGGGCACACAGGTAGTCACATCACAACACAAAAAGGTGGTTTCCTATAAGGGCCCCTTGGAGAGCTGGGCTATGACCAGCAGCACTGGGAAATGGTCAAGGTCCCAACAGAGAAGTGACAATAGAAGCTAAAATTTATTAAACACCCACTATGGGCCAGGCACTCTGCTAATCACTTTATATATACTCCAACCATGAGGATGGTCCCATTGTCACCCATTGTGCAGAAGAGGATGTTGAGGCAGCAGTTAAGTAACCTTTGCTCAAGGCCCACCTTTTATCTCTCTGTTGGTGGGAGGGCACTCAAGTTCTGCTTCAGGAGGAAGAAGCCTCATGACAGTGCCAAGACCCACCGAGGCAGGAGAAAAGATGGCATGGTTTGAGGCAGGCAGAAGGCTCTGGTCTATGCTAAACAGCCATGTGCCGACTGCTGCCAGCAACTCAGCCCCATGCCTGAGTGGGTGCTGGGGGCCTTCCAGCCAGTGGGGCGGGAACGGCTGATGCCAGCTGGAACAGAACTTGAGAACACATTAGCAGTCTCTCACTTCCCAGGAGAGTGCAACTCCGCTGCACTGAGCAGACTTCTCTGGCAGCAAGTTGCACTTGTGAGAGTCTCAGTGTCACTTAGAGGAGCTATTTGTTTCTCAACAGCAGCCAGGAAGGCAGCAGCCATCCTGTGCAGGAGTGCCTCCTACTGCCTTGATCACTGGTCAGGGAGGCCTCAAACCCTGACACACAGGTCAAAGGTCCCTCAGCTTAGACCCCGGGAAAAGAGTGTCTACAGGTGTCCTCAGGAAGTGCCTGGAGGTCTTGGGGTCAGCTGGTCAGACTTTTAGGAGTCTGTAAAGTGGCCAATCAGAAAGATAAGGCATCTGGCTTTGAGTGGCCACTGCTGGAACAGGCTCTCTGGGTTCCCAAGCTACTCAGCAATCCCTGTTCAGGCCAGTTTCGGGCCCCAGCAGGTAGGCAGCAGGGCCTTTCTTCTCCCTTCACGAGCAAACACTATGTGAATGTGGGACCATGTAGTTAACATGCCTTGATGGAGCAGGACTTGGCTGCTTTTCTAAATCCTACAACCCATCAGTCTGAGGAAATGGCTGAAATAAGCCTGATATCACCACCAAAGCACAGATTTTCCCTATGGGGAACATCTTATTTCTTTCTGACAATTGATCTCAGGTCATGGCTAAGGTGAGGATTATAACACCCTCTAACAGGTCAAAAGGATCCGTTTGTGCTCAAGAATAAACACATTAATTCTGAGCACCCGCTCAGTACTAGGACAGAGGAGCACACATCATCAGTTTCTCCCTGTAAAGAGTATCTTTAAGAAAAGGGTTTTCGCCTTGGGTCATGGCCCCTCAGACAAAGGGAGGGTTGGACACTTCCTTGAAGAGTCTTGGTCCACAGGCTGGGCTACACTTTCCCACCTGCTGGGAGGGCTGCTCACCAATGACAAGGGCAAGATGGGGACAGGAATCTGTCCAACTCATACCACTTGTGGCCAGCAAGCAGCCCAGGTCAGCTGTCTCACACAGCAAGAACGAGGCAGTGAGCTTAGAGGAAGGCTCAAACGACTGCTGAAGAGCCAAGCAAGCTCCAGGCCCAGTCCTGGAAGAACCACGAACACTCCTGCCTCTCAAACCAGGCAGAAGTCTCCAGCAAGGGCCAGCTGCCCCTTTCCCCTCTGGACGGAAGAAAGGAGGGAGAAAATTTCCAACTGGTGCTCCAGAATCCAGCAGTAGCTGTCTCCCGGCTCTTGGCATCTGTTGATTGCTAGAACACCTATCTGCTCAGTTTGCCGGTGGGCCCCATGCGGGATCTCCACCCAGGAATCTCTCTGGCACCAAGCTCATCTTCTCCCTTTCTCCTAAGCCAAGCCACTCCAGTTCTCCTTGGAGGGCTCCTTATTTACTGAACGAACATGTAAAAAAATAAGTTTAAAAATGAGCTCGGATAAGAACAATAAAGCTTCCCTTTAGCCTTTGCCATTAAAACTGATTTGAAATAGGAGAGCCAGATTTTCCAGGTGAGAATTACAGGGTTTGTGGATTAGGGAGACAACCAAGTCTCTTTCATTTTCCTTCTATTAGGACTAAATTGATATTTACTTGCACAAGCCAAGAGCAAAAAGAGGCAGCTAGCTCTCCTAACAGCCGTTTATACATTCAAGTTTGATAGACTTATCGGAGTCTAAAACAGCAGAAAGAGAGAATTCAGGATAAGTTCTACATTGTCCCAAATAGAGTTTAAAACCCCTTGTCCCTTGCTGGAACGAGATTTGGTTAGGACATGGAGAGGCCACAGAGTCAAGCAGGGAAGGCCTGTTCTGCTGTCTCTGGGGAAGGTCGTGAGCTCCCTAAAATAAGCTGGGAACAACCTCAGAAGCAACAACTACATGGAAGTAGTCTGTAGCGGTGGCTACCTGCAGAGGCTGATGCGTCTCCTAAAGGCCTCAGCACGGCAAGCACCAGGCACTGATTTGGTAACAAAAGGCTCTGAACTCCTACAGGGTTGCTGGTGGGAACCCCTCAGCTCTTGGTCAAACTTATACATGTTAAATAAGGTCAAAGCCCAGGCAAAAGCCAGGTGCCTCCTCATCAATCCCTTGAAGGTGGAAGAAATATACGTTGGGTAAAAAAACAATGTTGAGGACCTGATTTATAAAAGCAAGGATACTGTCTTGTGGCAGAAAACAATCTGCCTCGTGCCCATGGTAAATGAAGACCCACAGGACCCACTGGGGATGCAGATCTGTGTACATGGGAGTGTCCAGCATTTAGATCCCTGCTTTAAGAATCAGAAGCTGGTTCTGTCCCTCCACTTTGGCAATTCAGCCAGGCCAGTGGCTGAAGATCTTCCTGGGAGCCAGCATAGTCATGGATAAGATGGAGCATCCTGGAAGTGTCAATATTAAAAGCAACATGTTTGGAATAGCTCGGCCTCTGTAGCTCACCCTGTGACATGAGGCAGGAACAAGCTGCTTCTGTGAGGTGCACGGCAGGTGGAGAAGGGCAGCAAGCAGGCTCTCAGAACCCCAGGAGCCAAAAGGTACCCTCAAGAGGCACTGAGTCTAACCTTCTGGGACCCTCCAGCCCAGAAGCCACACATGTGTTCAATACCAGAAACCCATGTGATGGAACTGGCCTCTGAAGCCCTGAGACCATCTCTTAAAGACCCATCAACTTGAACTTTGGAACAATTAAGAACAGCCACCCAGCCCCCAAAAGAAGGGGAGGCTGGTGGTGCCACCCAATGACCTAGTCAAAGGATCAGCCAATATAGACCAAGGGACCTCTCAGAAGTTTCTTTTTTTTTTTTTTCCTTTTTGTCTTTTTCCGTGTCCGGCAACGGATCGCAACCCTCAGTGTCGCCCCCGTACCGGACTAGGACCGGCAACGGGATCGCAACCCTCGGTGTTGCTCCCGCGCCTCTCTCAGCCAGTGAGCGGGAACCGGTCTGTATGTGGGATCCTAACCCTTGGAGGGAGCGCCGCCGCGCTTCCCAAGTGGCGCACTACAGCAGTGCGCCACCGGGCCGGCCCAGAAGTTTCTGATAAAGTCCAGAAATACAAGGACTTCTCTGCCCACAGTCAAGAAAGCCAAGAGGGCAGGTAAAGACAGAGTGAGGGTGGAGTTCAGCCCAAGGCTCAGCCAGGAAGACAAAAGGCATCAACCAGACTTAAGTTTCGGGGTCCTCCTCCACCTTTCTCCACACTCTGTGGATTGACACCACTACTAGGAAAATATTGGGGATTTCTGATGTTCAAATGTGCCGTAGCGTTGGCATGCTCCATACGCCGTCATATCATGCATTTGCCACAAAGACGAAAACTGAAGCTCACAGTCTCTGGTGGAAGATGCAAAACATCTTCAGAAGACCTACTCAGCCTGCACTTTCTGCAAAGGAGTGGTGCCAAGAGATCTTCTGAGTCTCGAGTGTTCATGAATGGCAAGTGCTAGACAGTCCAGGAAGGTACACTTTCTGAGCTTCTAGGTGAAAACTCAAACCAAGAAGCCCTGGGGCCTTCCTGGCATAAAGTTTAAGAACAATACTTGCGAAATTCCTAAGGAAATGCGAGACTGAGTCTCGCACACTGATTCGGCTTCTACTGTTAAGTCACTGACAGGAAGTAGGAGACAGGTATCAGGGAAGAATGACAGTTTGGGGATTAGTGTGATGACAATTAGCCAAGTTCTGCTCTGCTTCTCTTTACAAAGAAAACTTCCCTTTTCTTTGCTCTTGGAATGCCATGTTAGAAGAGAGACATTTCCATGGCAACCATATACACATTTAGTGATGTGTCACTAAATTTGTGTGTGCACAAAGGCACATTAGGAGATTTTTTTGAATGCGGCAAGAGAAATAGATTTTCATAATTGAATGTTGCCCTCAAGTAGAGTTTACCATTTGCTGAAAGCTGGGACTGCAGCAGAGGATGCTATCCATGCCTTAACAGAATCGAGGCTCGACTTGAAAATCTGAATAGACTTCAGGGGAGGGCTTGTCTCTTGGGAAGGCTGCTGCCCAGAAAGGGACGTGGACAGATGGGGGCAGAGCCAAGGGTTAAGATGGCCTCGGCAGAGCCAGGGAAAACAGATCCATTTCATGTTTGTCCAGAGCCTGGGGAGAGAGGAAGCTCCCTGTGTGAGAATCAGATAGGACCCTGATCCTTCCCCAGCTTCTTAGCACCTCGTGACCCTAAGACTGTCATTTGTTCTAACACAGAGAGTGGAAAAGATCAGCACCAACATCAGACAGCCTCCCCAAGAATTGGAGCACAACAAAAAGAATGCTGAATCTAGAGCCAGAAGTCCCAGATGTGTGTCCTACTTCTGTCTCTTCCTAATTGTGGAACTTTTGAGAGCCACTGTTTCTAAGCCTCCATCAGTAAACTGGGAATATGCTTCCTGATTACCAGAAGCTTCAGGAAGGCAGTGAATGTAGAACCATCACTATTAGACTGTAACACTGCTAAACTCTAACACTGTTTATAAGGTAGCATGACATGGGCCATGTGCCCCAAGGGAGACCTCTGTCAGATGCAAGATGGGCTCCCAGAGCTCAGGTACAGGACAGGTACCCACCTGACGCTGCTGGTGTCAAGTGGGGCTTTTGTGGGTTCATGGTGGCCTGACTCCAGGTCTCCCAGCAAGGGGTGAGAAGACAGCCCTGCGGCACCACCCCAGCCTGAGACTCTGATGTCAACCTTTCTGGCCCTGCCTGGCCCCCACACCTATCCTAGGTCCTCAGCCAGCCAGTCAGCAGCCAGAAGGTCTGGGAAATCACATCCCATATACACTGAATCACACATACTCAAGTCCACCTGTCTGCTACCCCTCCCCTAATCTCTTTATTTACCCTATTACTCTATTCCCACTCAAACTAGACCATGGCTTCTACTGCCCTGAGGAAAGAGAAGCCAAAGAAGAAAAGCAAACAGGAGCAGCTAAATCTTGGTTTTTGGCCAGGGCCCTGGCAATGGGAGATTTTCAAGGGTAGTTTTGACCATATAGGATTTCACCTCACATGCTCGATTCAGAACCTAACCCCAGTAGGAAACAATCAGTTGCCTCAGCCTCAGGTGAGGGGTACTGCTTCGGGTTAAGACATGGCACCTCCATACCAGAGCCCAGTCAAGTACGCCCAACCCCCATCACAGCGCTCCTCTCCCCTACCCACATCAGCCTAATCTATGGGCTGGGCTTGGACCCACCTCCTCCTCCTGACTTGTGACCTGTCTTTCCTGGGCAAGCCCACACTGCTGCCATCCTAGGCTCAGGGTCAAGCACCTCACACCCACAGCACCACCTGGATTGGTCCTCCCAACCCTCCACACAGCCTTTCCTCAACCAAGTCACCATCTTCCCATCACATACCCACACTGGAAAGGGCTCAGCCATACCTCAGGGCTGGGCATGGCTGCCCAGGTGTTCTGCAGACTCCACCTGAATTCCCCAGGCCCTACATCTCCCCCCCGCCCACTCCTTATGCCACTGGTCCCAGCTACCTAACACTGAGGCTCCCTCCAGATAACTGTTGTGGTTTATGCCAGAAGGGGTGGCACACTAGGTTTCAAAAGTCACCACCTTCCCTCACACACTGCGGATCACAATGTAAGATGTGCAGCCACTGTGAAAAACTGGAAGTTCCTCAATAAGTTAAATAGAGTCACCATAGTACCCACAATGCCACTCGCAAGTATATACCTTGAAAATACATGTCCACCCAAAAACATATACATGAATGTTCACAGCAATGTTATCCATAATAGCCCAAAAGTGGAAATAACCCAAATGTCCACCAACAGATGAATAGACTAAGTGTGGTATATCTGCACAATGGGATGTTACTCAGACACAAAAAGAAATGGAACTCTGACACATGCTGCAACACGGATGAACCTTGAAAATGTCATAAGGCCACATATTGTATGACTCCATTTATATAAAATATCCAGAATAGAAAAATCCATAGAGATAGAAAGCAGATTAGTGGTTGCCAGGGGCTGGGATGAGATGGGGGCATAGGGAGAGACTGCTTAACGGGTACAGGTTTTCCACTTGGGGTGATGAAAAAAGTTCTAGAACCAGACAGTGGTGATTGTGAATGTATTTAATGCCACCGAATCGTACACTTCACAATGGTTGAAATGATACAATTTATGTTATGTGTGTTTTACCACAATTAAAAAAAAAAGCCACCACCTCATGCAGTGGTCTATGCAGTTCCTTGGTACTACCAGAAACCTCTGCTAACTTTGCTAACACGACACCATGGAGCCTGCAAAGCCCAGGACTGTGGGGAGGGAGTGTTGGCTCTGAGAGGCCAGGTCCGGTCTGGCAGGGAGGCCGCACCACAAATGTATGTGGGGTCAGGAGGGCAGATGCTTTTCACCTTAGCCGGCAAGACAACTACAGGTTCCTCTGACGGCCCAAACCCTGTGAGGACAGGTGTGGATGAAGGAGGAAGAGGAGGAGGAACTCACTTCAGCTCTCTGCACCTCTCTGAGGAGGATGCACAACCCCACACCAGCTGAGGCCTAGGGGAGAAGACCCCACGTGCTTCTCAGCCCTGCAGCAGTAAAGTGGAATTGACTAGCACTGGCCCCCTCTCACCTGCTACCCCAGGGGACTGGCAGACCTTAACATTCAGACCTCAAGATGCCCAAACCACTAAAGAAAAAGGCAGAATTGGGCAAGACAGAAAAAGTCAAGACAACTCAGTAGTCACAAGACAGGGATGGCTTTTGTGCCAGAGTAGTCAGGATTTCCTCAGACGTATACAGCTCAGCTGAGGAGCCTGTTTTCAAAGCCAGGTTGGGGCCAGGAAATAGGGCAGCTTCCTCAGTAGAGGTCAGGGCTCAGGTGAGAGCAGAGAATCTGGAAGGGTGGCCAGAGTGAGATGGCAGTTTCAGCAGGGACTTTGCCAAATGACCCTCCCTGGAACAGTTAAGGGCTTGGGTTCAAGAGACTACTACCATTCAAGAGGAGGATTCTGGCCACAAGCTGAGAGGAACGTGGTGCTATCTATTTGGCTGCTGCCTGCTTGTGGTCACTGGGTAAAAACAAAATACATCTTCACCACTCAATTTCTTCCTTCCCTCGACAGCGATGAAGATTAAACTATGCCTTCTCCCAACACACGCAGCCTCCTCTTTCCTGATGAGGGAACTGGCCTACAAATCTTCAGCATGTGGCCAGGCCAGAGATGCGCATATTTCCAGAAAGGAGGCTGAGGAACGGCTCTGAGCCTTCTGCTGGGATAGGGAGCAAGTTCCCACGGCCAGGCTCACTCAGCAATGGGCCAGGGTGAAAGTTGCATGGTTGTCTTCAGGTCGGCTCTTGGGCTCTCGGTGGGAAGTCAGAAAGCAGATAGCTCAGAGCACCCTGCTCCTCTTCACAGAGGTCCAATGATGAGTCCTGATACACCATCAGAAAATGAAGGGAAGAAACAGACTTTCTAATCCTTGATGCCAACAAGAAATGAATGCTCAGGAGTCTGTGGCCAGTGAAGACAGTCCTCTGTAAACAGGGAAAGAGGTGAGGAGAGGAAACTGAGGGCAGGCCCCCCAGGAGGCTGGGAGATGGTGGCAGGCTCAGTGGCCAGCCAGGTGTGGCAGGACTGGTTAGGAAGAGGAAAAAGGAGGCTGGACGTAGCTCTCTTGGTCCCTCTGCTACTCGACTCTACCTTTTCCCCCAATCTCTGGTTCTTCCCAAAGGCTCTGACCCTCTGCCTTTCAGTCCGGGTTTTTCTTGAATGGCTTTGTGCTCAAAGCTTCAACCCCTGACATGCCATACGATGACTTCTAAATCTGTATCACCAGCACCCCAACCAGTCCCAAACCCGTGTTTCCAACCACCCGTTAAATATGTCCACCTAGATTTCACAAGCATTTCATTTTTATCATGTCTAGAGGTAAACTCATCTCCCTCTCCCAGGATTTCTCGCTGTCCCCCATACCCTGATGTTACCATCTGCCCCAGGTAGACCTTGGTCATTCCAAACTTCACCTCCCACCTGCACACTCACAACCCCAACCAAGATTCAGCACGTGGTGCTTTTTGCTATTCCACAAGCCTGTGACCTACAGTATTGTCCACTTTTGCCTGAAATGCCACCCTTTCCCCCAAACCCATAGCTTACATCATCTTACCCAGCCCTATGTTCATACCTTTACTTGGCACCTACATGGTGTTTGAATTGTGTATACATCTGACCTTTGCATCTTCAGCATGTAGGGCACTGCCTGACACACAGTAAAACAGAGTAAGTTCTCTGAAAGAGGTGAACTGGAACAAAACAGGTAAGCAGCAGGTAGTTAATATTCCTCCTGCTGCATATCAGTTCAACTACATTATTTCATAACGTCTGGATTGGACCTGTTTGACAACTAGATTTCCAACAGGAATCAGTTCTACAAATTCTAGCAGCCACATGAAGGCAGTTCTCAGGACAACAATGATGGGGGTGAAATAAACAGCAGCTAACAGGAGATAGGACTGAGGATTGCACGGAGACAAAACAAGGTGACGAAGGAACAGGAGGTCTAACTCAGAAAGCCCCCAGCCCCTCTCCAACCTAAGGAATGTCATCCACCTGGGAGAACTGGCAACGGCGGACCCATGCAGAAATGCCTCAGCATCTAATTAAACATTTTAGACTCCACTGCACACGAGAAGGAAACCTACATCCTCCGTGGAACCCTGACAAATGAGTCATTTCCAATCAATCTATCACCATGGCATCTGGGTACCTCAGGAAGATGAAAATAAGACCAGCACATAAATGAAAACCAATATATAAGCAATTGTCTCCCCACACAGGCCTCCAAGAAACCACAGCAACAGCCATCTGCCAAGCTCTGTCCTCGGCCCTGCTCCCTGCAGCCAGTGGCCTCCGAGTAAGCACAACAGTCTAATATAAGATTTAACAACAGATGGAAATCTCTTCTCTGAAGTGCGACTCTCCATTAATGCTCCTAGGCTAAATGTCCATCCCTTGAAGCTGTAATGAAATAAGTTTGGGACAAATAGGACGTGTTTTATGTGCCACATCAGCCACAGAATTTGCTAGAAATAGTTAGGACTGATTGAAGAAAGACTACAATTTGGCAAAGGTTGAGAATTCACAGGTTTCTTGCATAGAAACAGACCTCTCCAGAGGACCATCACTAAGCCCTGGAGAGGACACTCACACTAATCTACAGCATATTCTCACTTCCTGTAGCTTCCACTGGATAGATTTGATCTGATCAACCCAGGTCAGCAATTCTCAAGCTAATTCACAACCAGCACCTGGCCTGGCAGTGATGATATAAAATAGCAGAGCACTGCTGCAGGGAGCCTGATCCCCTGGGACAGGGTCAGCTCTTTCACTTCTTCAATATCTCGTTTCTCCTGGGCATCAACCAGTTACTCGATTTCACAGATAACGACCTGCCCTGCTGCCCTCAGGATTTCTGCACAGTGCCGACAGCAATGAGAAGGCTGCTCTGCTAACCGGAAAGCAGCAGAGGCAGCCACAGAAGGGAGGGCAATGGCCTGTTGTGAAATCTACTGAACAAGCAAATATTTTCATTTCAGCTGTTTATGTCCTGCCTGTTTCCTGCAAAGATTCATTTATGCAGCTAAGCAATGTTCCCTACCTCTATGCATCTGTATAAGGCAGGCAGTGATTCAGGTACACGACAATGCTACACAAAAGACTCCTTAAAGCCAGAGGCTTGTCTTTGCCTTCCCTTCAGCTCATTGCGTCTGACTGAGACTCAATAGATAGTTGGTGTTTTTAGTATTTTTCTTAAAGTTTAAGTAAGTGTATCACTTCTCTTGATCATTTGAACAGTGTGTGCTCTTAACTCTGGAAAACTGTTTTAACTAAGTCTTTTCCAGCTTTTTTCTTACCTAGTCCTGGTGTAAGACTTAATAAAAATGGAAAATGTCCAACCTCTCTCATAAGTTGGTAAAAGGGAACTATAGCCAGAAAGGCAATACAGTCGAGGCTATGATAAAACTACCATAGGTTAATTCTACAGCCTGGCTGCACATCAGAGCCACCTAGGAAGTTTTTAAAAACCCAGTGCTCAGGCTGCACCCCATTCAAGTTATATCTGCATCTCTGATTTAATTGGAGAAGAAGGGCATCAGTATTTACTAAAATCTTCCAGGTGGTTCCCGACTGCAATAAAGATTAGAATCCTAGTTATTCTGAATATCTATCAAGACCGTGACAATTTCTACTTTATTCCATCTCAGAGTGAAAACTCTTCCTCTATCACTCTTCACCCTTCAGATGATGTACTAGAAAGAAC
>NW_007726872.1:315105-316449 GCF_000696425.1 Galeopterus variegatus | reverse complement strand
GCTCAGCCAGTGAGCGGCCGGTCTGTATGTGGGATCCGAACCCTCGGCAGGAGCGCCGGCGTGCTCCCAAGCGGCGCACGTGCGCCACCGGGCCGGCCCAGAATCCTAGTTATTCTGAATATCTATCAAGACCGTGACAATTTCTACTTTATTCCACTCAGAGTGAAAACTCTTCCTCTATCACTCTTCACCCTTCAGATGATGTACTAGAAAGAACATCAACCTTACAGTCAGGAGAGAAGATTTAAGTCAGTGCATCACAACTTAACCTAGTGGGACCCGGAGCTGGTCAATTCCCTTTTCAGGGTCTTCATTCTCTTGGCTATTAAACAGGATTACAGTCCATGCTCTATATGCCACAAAGCTGCTGGGCGGATCAGCTAAGCTCTTAATGGGATGCTCGGGCTCCACTAAGAATACCACACACACAGGGAATTTTTGACCTGATCTCTCCAGGAAGGGGTGGCACCATCCCAGTGCAGCACCCGCTCCCCTTCAAAGCAGACTCCCTAGGGATTCTTACATTTAAAAGACATGGGTGGTGCAGAGTCAGAAACCCTTTTTCCAACATGCAAGTAGACTTCGAATTCCAGAGCTGACAAACTGGAATCCTGCTCCCACTGGTGCTGAGTTTAAGAGCACTTTACTCAGAGAGCAGAGAGTCTCATTATGCTATAATCTAATCCAGTGCCTAATCACAGGAAACGTCTAATGTTTGTTTCCCTCAGCTGCATTTGGATTGACGCGACTCTGGCACCATTCTTAGCTACTCAAGGATCAATAATCAGACGTAGACCTCCTAACACGATTACAGGAAGGCTACTACACAATACCACCTCTGAGAGCACATCAGTGTAAGGGCTCTGCCCTTTATGTGACTACAAACCCAAGAAGGCTTGTATCTGAAACTGCTGGAGAAGTCTCTAGACCAAGCAGCTATTTTTCTGCCAAAATAGGAACCTTTCTCTATAAAGGGTTTCCTTATACTCTGAGGTAGCAAAATTGATTATATTTTATAGGATATTCTCTAAATGGACCAGTTCTGAAAGGAAGAAACTAAAGTCTTCTTTTCCCATTGCTTCTTATAATTAAAAACCAAGACTACTCCAGAGCACTGTAAGGTATGTGACAGATGTGGAGAATGGTTTCTGGGAGAGTTGGAAAGGAGGAAGATTTGCTAATTTGGGTCAAGAACACAAGTGCAGAAAAACAAAAAAGGTGCCAGAATATCTTCCCAAGAAACTGGCAATTACTTGGCAAAGTTTTGCTTTAACCTCTGAAAAGCTCATTCCAAGGGTGGGATGTGGGAGAGGGATCTCAAATGAGAGACTTACAGCTTTTATT
>NW_007726872.1:312795-314269 GCF_000696425.1 Galeopterus variegatus | reverse complement strand
ATCTTTTAACGTAGGGACTTAACAAACCAAGTTTTAAAAAGTAGTCATTAGGCTTAAGGTAAAGAGCCTAGAGAAAATAATTGATAGGTTATAAATTCCTGAAAGGAATATCACACTAATGGAGGCTGCTGGAACATTACAAATACCGACAAACATTTCTTTTAACATCTAAAAGCATATAAGCAAAAAACTCACAAATAATTTAGGATGATAACAACCAGAAATTAGGAGTCCTTTTGAGAACTGTTATCTCTCTGCAGGTCATAATTTCAGCACAAAATTATATTTCACTCATCCAATCCAATTACAAAAAAAAAATCTTTGAATATCTAAACTATTGTAAGATCTGTACATTAAAGTTCATACATTTGATTCAGGAGTCTTTAGAGATCTATTCAAAGTCTGCTTATTTGTACATTACATATAATGCTAAAAGCTAAATTAAATGGTTTCCTAGCCAACTGCAGGTTAGAAAATAAAATAGAAAGAGTAGAGAATAAAGCAGCCAGAAGCAGGTATCCTGACAACTATAAGAAGTGACAGCTCACAGCCTAGCAAAAAGAGGGGAGAAAAACAGTTTCAAATCAGATGAAAATAGAATCTCAAAAAAGTGCACCCACAATGTTTGGCACAGAATTTTTTAAAAAAGGCTAGACACATTAAGAAGGAGGAAGATGTGACCCATAACCAGGAGGTTAAACAGTCTATTGAGAGACCAAGTGATTACAAAAATGTTGGAAATATTAAACAGAGGTGCTTTTTTAAAAAACTATTATAATATGCTTTAGGATTCAGAGGAAAATATGGAAACAATGAGTGAACAGATGGGAGATCTCAGAGAAACAAAAACTACAAAAAAGGTCCAAATGGAAATTCTAGAAGTGAAAATTACCTGAAATAAAAAATTCACTGGGTGGGATTAACAATAGACTGTACACTACAAAAGCAAAGTTCAGGGAACTTGAAGATAGCTTAATATAAATTATCTACAGTAAAGCACAGAGAGAAAGACAGAAAAGAAAATGAACAGAGACTCAGTGATTTTTAGGGCAATATCAAGCAGTTTAACTTATATGTCTCCTAAAAGAAAAGGAGATAGATTGGGTGAAAAAAAATATTTAAAGAAATATGGGCCAAAGTTTTTCCAAAGTGATGAAAAAATATCAACCCACACACAAAATAAACTCAATAAACCCCAAGAAGGATAAACAAAGACAACCACACCTAAGCACAGCATAGTCGAGTTACTGAAAACCAAAGATAAACAAGAAATCTTAATAGCATCCAAAGGGAGGGTAAAGACATCTCCTGCAGGGGAACACCCTCTGACTTCTCATCAGAAACAACACAAACTAGGGCCGGCCCGGTGGCGCACTGGAGAGCGCGCCGCTTGGGAGCGCGGCAGCGCTCCCACCGAGGGTTCGGATCCCATGTGCAGACCGGTTCCCGCTCACTGGCTGAGCACGGTGCGGGC
>NW_007726872.1:310296-311900 GCF_000696425.1 Galeopterus variegatus | reverse complement strand
AAAAAGGAAAAAAAAAAAAAAAAAAAAGAAACAACACAAACTACAAGACAATGGGATGACATCTTTGGTGTAAAGAAAAAAAAAAAGTCAACCTAAAATTCTATATCCAGCAAAAATATCCTTTAAAATGAGGGCAAGCTCTTTTTTGTGGTGCCTCGGAGGCATTCAGCTACCTCAAGATGAAGCTGAATATCTCCTTCCCAGCCACTGGCTGCCAGAACTCCTTGAAGTGGACGATGAATACAAACTTTGTACTTTTTATGAGAAGCGTATGGCCACAGAGGTTGCTGCTGATGCCCTGGGTGAAGAACGGAAGAGTTATGTGGTCCGGATCAGTGGTGGGAACCACAAACAAAGTTTCCCCATGAAGCAGGGTGTCCTGACCCATGGCTGTGTCCGCCTGCTACTGAGTAAGGGGCATTCCTGTTATAAACCAAGAAGAACTGGAGAAAGGAAGTACAAATCTGTTCAGGGTTGCATTGTGGATGCCAATCTGAGCGTTCTCAACTTGGTTATTGTAAAAATAAAAAGGAGAGAAGAATATTCCTGGACTGACTGATACCACAGTGCCTCATCGCCTGGGGCCCAAAAAAGCTAGCAGAAGCCGCAAACTTTTCAATCTCTCTAAAGAAGATGATGTCTGCCAATATGTTGTAAGAAAGCCCTTAAACAAAGAAGGTAAGAAACCTAGGATCAAAGTACCCAAGATTCAGCGTCTTGTTGTTCCACGTGTCCTGCAACACAAACACCAGCATATTGCTCTGAAGAAACAGCACACTAAGAAAAATAAGGAAGCAGCCAGAGAATATGCTAAACTTTTAGCCAAGAGAATGAAGGAGGCCAAGGAAAAGCTCTGGGAACAGATTGCCAAGAGACGTAGGCTGGCCTCTCTGAGAGCTTCTACTTCTAAGTCTGAGTCCGGTCAAAAATAAGATTTTTAAAGAGTACCAAGTAAATAAGATCAGACCTCAAAATAAATAAATAAATAAATAAATAAACAAACAAACAAACAAATAAATAAATAAATAGGGCAAAATAGAGACATTTTCAGATAAATAAAATCTGCAAGAATTTGTCACCAGAAGACCTACACTACAAAAAATGTTAAGAAGAGTTTTTCAGGCTGAAGGGAAACAATACCATACAGAAACGTATGGGGGTACTTCAAAAAGTTTGTGGAAAAACAGAATTAAAAGATCATACAAATCTTTTCATGAACTTTTTGAAGACCCTTTGTACAAGGAGAAATAAAGAACACTAGAAGTAGTAAATATATGACTAAAAAAAAGACTCACGTTTATTAATTTTTAAAAAGACAACTGACTGTTTAAAGCAAAAATAATATGAATGTACTATTGGGTTTATGACATATGTAGAAGCAAAACATATGATGACAACAGAATGAAGAGTGGGAAGGGTAAATGGAAGTACACTGTTATAAGGGCTTAGGTTACATGTGAAATGATATACTATTTCAAGGCAGATTGCAATAGGGATGAAAATTCTAATTATTAAAACAGCCACTTAAAATACATATGTACATACACACATACACACACAGATGGTCCCTGACTTACAACAGTTTGACTTAACGATATTTCAAC
>NW_007726872.1:307724-308942 GCF_000696425.1 Galeopterus variegatus | reverse complement strand
TCAGTGTCGCCCCCGTACCGGACTGGGACCGGCAACGGGATCGCAACCCTCGGTGTTGCTCTTGCGCCTTGCTCAGCCAGTGAGCGGGAACCAGTCTGTATGTGGGATCTGAACCCTCAGCGGGAGTGCCGCCGCACTCCCAAGCGGCACACTGTAGCAGTGCGCCACCGGGCCGGCCCTAAATTTATTTTTTAATAGCATATTCATTGTTACAAATCACTCTTGTTTTTTTTTTTCTTAAAAGATGACTGTTAAGGGCATCTTAACCCTTGACTTGGTGTTATCAGCACCACACTCTCCCAAGTGAGCCACAGGCTGGCCCTCACACTTATTCTTTATGTACCTTATCCAGTCCCCCCTCTCTTTTTTCCCCTCCACCTTGCCCCTACCATTACCCCCTCTAATAATCATAGATTTGTTTTCTGCATCTGATAGATAAACTGTTTCTCTGTTGGTTGTTGCCTAGATGATCTGTCCGGAACTGAGACGGGTATGATCATGTCCTCCCCTATTATCATACAACAGATGTTTCTTCTATCACTCTGGAGTGTGCTTTGTGGAGAGAGGTGGCCTCTTCTTTTGTGTGTGTGTGTGTCCACTAGTGCCTCTGCTTGTGTCAATGCAGTTGAGAGTCTGGTGTGCCATCTGCATGATGGCTGTGACTGCTGCTACAGAGACTAGCCACTTTTGTGGCCCACATGGCAATTGCAGTGACTATGGTGGGCTACCCACGTGGAAATTGTGTTTTTGGTGTGCTCTTTACCTGGTTGTGGCTGGGTTCAGCTTCCCCCAGCTCTGTGCCTCAGAAGCCCGCTTTGGCCCTGGGGTGGTAGCAGCAGCCTGCCTCATTGTGGCTGGGTTCAGCTTTCCCCGACTCCATGCCTTAGGACCCCGGTGGGGCTCTGGAATGGTGGCGGCAGCTTGCCTTGTTGCAGCTGGGTTTGGCTTCCCCCGGCTCCAGGTGTCAGGACCTGGCAGGGCCCCAGGGTGGTGGTGGCAGATTGCCTAGCTGTGGCTGGGTTCGGCTTCCCTCAGCTCCATGCCTCATTCTGAGATTTTGTTGTGGAGCAGTTGGGGGAGTAGTGGGAAAGGTGAAGGGAGAAGAAAACGGGGTAGGAAGAGAAGGAAGGAGGGGGGACGTGATGAAGGCCTGTAGCACCCCCCCCCCTCATTCTGACAGGGAAGACCAGGTGGCTTCCAACAGTGGCTCCATCATTG
>NW_007726872.1:304664-306612 GCF_000696425.1 Galeopterus variegatus | reverse complement strand
GGGGGACATGATGAAGGCCTGTAGCACCCCCCCCCCTCATTCTGACAGGGAAGACCAGGTGGCTTCCAGCAGTGGCTCCATCATTGCTGGGCTGGATGCAATTGTCAGAGGGTATGGTAGAAGCTCTTGGCCCCCCACTGCCCTGGCTCGGTTGCCTGGGTCACTTCCTGTGGCAGCTTGGTGGTTGCTGGGCTGGTTGCAGATATTGGGGGGGGGGCGTGGCTAAGGCAGTCGGTCCCCGCACTGCCCCAGCTCAGGGGCCCAGGGCACTTCCTATGGCAGCTCGGTGGTCATCAGTGGGCTGGCTGTGGATGTTGGGGGTGTGTGGCTGAGGCCCTTGGCTCTCTCAGTTCCCTGGCTTGGGAGCCCAGGGGGCTTCCAGTCCTTGTAGGTTTTATAGGTGTTCTTTGGTGGTGTTAGACCTTTACTAGTTAATATCAAACTTTGTCTCTGATCTGTGGGTATTTTGTTTTTTCTTTCAGTTCTGTGTGGGATTATTCACTATTCCTATCACTTAAACTCTGTACTTGAACTAATTTGTTGTCTTTTGCTTACTTCTAAAATGGATGAACTTCCTATGGGGACAGCACTTGAGCCCTGTAATTGAGCTAAGCTAAATTGTTTCACTGCTGCTGATTCCTTGGGGAATGCTTTTTGTGTAGCTCAGGTTTTAACTGTTGACCTTGTATGTACTTCTGGGTCTTGTGAGGTCTGGTGCACCTGGATTGTATGGAAACTCTGGTCTGTCTGGGCCTGAGATTTTCAGCAAACTGCACCCCCTGCAGTTCTATATTCCTGACCAGTCTCCACTGAGTGGTCCTGTGCTGACTGGGGGGCAGATCAGCTGTCCTTGCTGTGCCCCAATTGTTCCCCCAGTGGGCCCCTCTGCCTCACCATCCACATTCCAAACACTTCCTATGGGACAGGTCATATGCCGGTCCCTTGCAATGACTCACNGTTGCTGCTTTTTAATAGTTGTAAGTTGGTTGATTTGTGGGAGAGAATGATGCTGGGGACCATCTATTTTACCATCTTGACCAGAAGCTCACCATGACCTTTTTGAAGTACTCTCATGTGTGTGTTTGTGTTTGTGTGTGTGTGTGTGTGTGTGTGTCTAGAAAATGGATGAGATAAAATAAAATCTTAAATAATCAATTAATCAGAAGTCATGATAGAAAAAAAAAAAAAAGAAACAAAGGATACATGAGACTAATAAAAAATATTGCTACATGATAGATTTGAATCCAACTACATAAATATTACATTAAATGTAAATGGAATAAACACTAATTAAAAGGCACAGATTGTCACACTGGAATAAAAAAGCAAATCCCAATTATGTGCTTTTACAAGACACTTTAAATACACAAACATAGATGTGTTTTAAAAATAAATAAAAGGATTGGAAAATTTATACCATACAAAATAAATCATATGAAAGCCAAAGAAGCTACATTAATCAGGTAAAATACACTTCAAAGAGTATTATCAGAAATGAGGAAATACATTTATAATGTTAAAAGGGTTAATTCACTAAAAAGATACAACAATATAAATGTGTATATATCTAATAACAGAAATATAAAATATATAAAGCAAAAACTGGCAGAACTAGAGGGAATAGTGGAACAAATATACAATTATAGTTGAAGGTCAATGCTCTCCTCTCAATAAAGGATTAAAGAAGTAATCAGAAAAATCAGTAAAGATATAGAGTTTTGAACAATACTATCAACCTTACCTAAGTGACATTTACAGAACATTATACCCAACAACCATACAATACACATTCCTTAAGTGCACATGGAATATTCGCCAATATAGACCATATGCTGAGCCATAAAACAGGCCTTATGTTTGTTGAAATCAGAGTAAGTTCTCTGAACACAGGGAATTAAATTAGAAATCAATAATAAAAGTATATCTAGAAAATAAAATCCAAAATCAA
>NW_007726872.1:302256-303727 GCF_000696425.1 Galeopterus variegatus | reverse complement strand
TTTTTTTTTAAATATGACCAGTAAGGGGATCTTAACCCTTGACTTGGTGTTGTCAGTGCCACACTCTCCCAAGTGACCTAACCGGTCATCCCTATATAGGGATTCGAACCTGTGGTCTTGGTGTTATCAGCACCACACTCTCCCAAGTGAGCCTCGGGCCAGCCCTAAATGTATATATATATATATTTTTTTTCCTTTTTGTCTTTTTTTACTGACTGGTAACGGGATCGCAACCCTTGGTGTCGCGCCCGTACCGGGGACCGGCAACGGGATCGCAACCCTCGGTGTTGCGCCCGCACCGCGCTCAGCCAGTGAGCGGGAACCGGTCTCCACATGGGATCCGAACCCTCAGCGGGAGCACCCCCGCGCTCCCAAGCGGTGCACTTCTCTAGTGCGCCACCGGGCCGGCCCGTAAATGTATATTTTTAAAAAGACAAAGTTGGTTCTTAGAAAAGATCAGTAAAATTGATAAACTACTAGCTAAACTATTTTTAGAAAGGAAAAGAAGAAAGCAATTGCCAATATCAGGAATGAAAGAAGGAACACCACTACAGATCCCACAAACATTAGAAGAAAAAGGAGAATCTTAGGAATAATTTTATTCCAGTAAATTATATGACCTGGATGATATAGACAAATTCCTTCACAGACAAATTGAAAAAAAGATATAAGAGAAATAAATTCTGAATAGCCCTATATCTGTTATATAATTAAATTAATAATTTAAAACTTCCCACCACCTTCACCCCCAAAAAACTTCTAGGCCTCTTATCAGGCTTTATTGGAAAATTCTATAAAACATTTAAGAAGGAGATAATACTAGTGTCACATAAACTCTTTTCAGAAAATAGGAAGAACATTTTCCAATTTATTTTATGAAGTCAACATAATGCTGATACCAATAATCAAAGGCTTTACAAAAAAACTATAGATCAATATCCCTCTTAAACATAGATGCAAAACTCCTTAACAAAATATCAGAAAATCAAATGCAAGTTTGGCTTAACATTCTTTTTAAATCAATATGATTCACCATATTGACAAAATTAAAGAGGAAAACCATATCATCGACTCCATAGATGCAGAAAAAGGATCTGACAAAATTCAATCCCATTTCTAACAAAAACTCTCAATAAAATAGAAATAGAAGGGAACTTCTACAACCTGATAAAAGGCATCTACCAAAAACCTACATCTAACATCATAGTTAATGATGTAAAGCTAAATGCTTTTCCTTTGTAATCAAGAACAAGGCAAAGATGTCAGTTCTCACCACTTCTATTTAACATTGAACTGGAAGTCCTAACCAGCACCATGAAGAAAAAAAAAATAAATAAAAGCATATAAATTCGAAAGAAAGAAGTAAAACTATTTGACTCAAAGACGACATGATTGTATATATAATAGATTCTTTTTTTTTTTTTTTTTTTAAAGATGACCGGTAAGGGAATCTCAACCCTTGGCTTGGTGT
>NW_007726872.1:291070-301008 GCF_000696425.1 Galeopterus variegatus | reverse complement strand
GGGGCCCGCCAGCGGGATCGCAGGCCTCGGTGTTGCTCCCGCGCCTCGCTCAGCCAGTGAGCGGGAACCGGTCTGTATATGGGATCCGAACCCGTGGCCTTGGTGTTGTCAGCACCGCACTCTCCTGAGTGAGCCACGGGCCGGCCCTATATATAATAGATTCTAAGCAATCTACCAAAAAAAAAAAAGGAGAATAAATGAGTTCAATAAGTTCACATGATATAAAGTCAATATACAAAAAAAACTATAGCAATTTCTATTTACTAGCAGCAAACAATTGGAAAATAAAAATTTGAAGACTACCACTTACGACAGCATTAAAAATTGTAAAATAGGGGCCAGCCCGGTGGCGCACTGCTACAGTGCGCCGCTTGGGAGCGCGGCGGCGCTCCCGCCAAGGGTTTCGATCCCACATACAGACCGGTTCCCGCTCACTGGCTGAGCAAGATGCGGGCGCAACACTGAGGGTTGCGATCCTGTTGCCGGTCATGGTCCGGTACGGGCGCGACACTGAGGGTTGTGATCCATTGCCAGACACGAAAAAAGACAAAAAAAAAATTTAAAAAAAAAAATTGTAAAATAGATATATAGTTATTAAAGGCATTCAAGCCCTCAACATTGAAAACTACAAAACATTGTTAAGATAAATAAAAGAAAATCTAAATAAATGGAGAGAGATACCACATTCATGGATTGAAAGACCCAATATTACTAAGATAATAATTCTCCCCAATTTGATCTACAGATTCAAGACAAATCCAATCAAAATCCCAGTAGGATTTTTCATAGAAACTGACAAGCTCGTTCTCAAATGTATACAGAAACGCAAAGGACCTGTAATGGCCAAGCAATTTTGAAAAAGAAGTTCAAAGACTGAGGAATCACACTACCTGTTTTCAAGGCTTACTATAAAGCTACAGCATGACGATAGTATGATTTTGACAAAGGCATCAAAGCAATTCAACAGGAAAGGAAAGTTTTTTCAACAAACAGTGCTCAATAACTGAACAACTAAATGAAAAATAAACTTCAACCCCTACCTCACATCATATACAAAAATTAATTTGAATGAGAGACCTAAATGTAAAAACTAAAATAGTGGAGCTTCTGGAATTAAAAGATTATCTTCATGACCTTGGAATAGGCGAAGATTTTTTTTTAAGTAGTTACAGAAAGCACTAACCATAAAAGAAAACATAGATACATTGAACTACATAAAAATTTAAACCTTCTACTCTTTGAATGACACCATTAAGAAAATAAAAACACAAACTACAGACTAGGAACAAATATTTATAATATATATATAACAAAGGACTTGTTTCCAGAACATGTAAAGAATTCCTAAAATAAGATCATAAACAGCCCCATATTTAAAGTATAAAATAGGGCAAAAGGTTTGAACACTTATAAGAGACAGGTAGAAATAACAAATGAACACATGAAATCCCAAGATGTTTAATACCAACAGTTAACAGGAAAACAAAAAATTAAAACCACAATAAAATATCACTACACATTATATAGAATAGCTAAACCTAAAAAGGTTGACAATAACAAGAGTTGATGAGGATGTAGAACTTTTATACATTGCTGGTGGAGCATAAAATGGTCTGACTACCTGCAGAAGGTGTTTCTGGTTTCTTAGAAAGTCAAACATATATCTACTCTATAAGCCAATAATTCGGCTCTTAAATAGTCACACAAAAGAAATAAAAAACATATGCCCGCACAAAGACTTGTACATAAAATGTTCATAGCAGCTTTATTCATAATAGCCAAACACTGGAAACAACCGAAAAGTCCAATAATATGTGAACAGATAAACAAATTGTCGTTCCAGCCAAACACTGGAAACAACCGAAAAGTCCAATAATATGTGAACAGATAAACAAATTGTCGTATAGTCATACAATGGAATACATCTCAACAATAAAAAAGGATGAATAAAAAGGAATGAAGTACTGACACTAACTGCATGGATGAATTTCAAAAACATTATCCTCAGTGAAAGAAGCCTTATACCACAGGACATATACTGTACTATTCCATTTATTTAATCTCTGCTGATAGAAATCAAGACAGTAATTGGGGGTGGAAGGGAGGTGGATGATGGATTGACCGGGAAGGAGGAGCATAACTTTCTGAGGTGATGGAAATGTTCCATATTTTGATAGGGGTGTGGTTCTGCATGTTTTAGAATTCAGCAAACTGTATATTTAAGATTTGTGCATCTCACTATATTATACTTAAATAAATTATAACTTATATAATTATACTTAAATGAAAATTATACTTATATGAAAATTATACTTAAATAAATAGTACCTACATCACAAGGCTGTGAAAAAAACAAGACCAGAACACAAAGAATAGGCATTCAAAGGCAGTCTTAGCGATATGACTAATCAGCCCCTACAGGACGTTGCTGTATTGCACAGTGGATTTTATGGTAACCACCAAGTCAACAACAATGACTCGTGTTTAGTATGATGCTTAAGAAGATGGCAGCGGTGGAAGAGGGGAGGAGAAAAATCTACTATTTTGCCACTGAAAATGGTTGCTATTTAGTAAAAGCTATTTTCCTAGAAGGCTCACCTATAGAACAGCTGACTCCCGGAAGATGCCAGATAAAAGCACCATTATTGCTCATCAATCAATATGCCAAAGTTTCTTCTATAAAAGTTACAACAAAAGGTACTGCACTAAAACAGATGAACAACTGCCCGGTTTCAGCCTTTATTTAAAGAAGATTCAGAGTTAAGAGACATACTCAGACCTCCTGTGAGCAAGAGCTCTGATCACCTGCCTGCTGTGTGTGGGGAGCTCTCAACCCAAATCTCAGAAAGCAGCCTTCTTGGGAGAGAAAACACCAGCAACTGGGCCACCACACCGAGGCCACAGCCTGTAGCTGTGGTCTCTGTGGCTTCTGTTCTTTTTATGGGTGGAGACACCAAAGCGGGTCCGACTTACAACAATCACAGCTGCATTAACTCTGCATTTAAGAGAACCCAAACTATGCCATCTAAACTACTGACTAGCCCCCAGAGTGAAGGAGTGAAGGAGGAAGAAGGAAGGGGACTAAGGTCCTCAAGTCCTCAGAATTCTTTTTTTTTTTTTTAAAAAGATGACCGGTAAGGGGATCTCAACCCTTGGCTTGGTGTTGTCAGCACCACGCTCAGCCAGTGAGCAAACCGGCCATCCCTATATAGGATCCGAACCCGTGGCCTTGGTGTTATTATCAGCACCGCACTCTACCAAGTGAGCCACGGGCCGGCCTCTCAGAATTCTTTGAGGAGTCTCCAATTTGTTTTTTTACCATCATCTGCCACGGAAATACAGAGCTAAGAAAATCTGTTATTTCTTTTCCCCAAATTATGCAAACACTTGTGCATAAAGCCCTTGGCCCAGAGGTAAAGGGAAATCAAGAATCAGGGCTTAGGTTTGAATGAGCCTGGCTTTCTGCACTGCAGGTGCAGAGAACTGGAATAATAATAACCCTTGGTTCATGACACTCATCTCTGCTCCATGCACAGTCCCTATTTTTAAGTAATGTAATAAATATACCCATGAATTCACCTGAGGCAACTACTCTCCTGAATTCTATGTCTATCATTCCCTTACTAAGGCTTTCCTGATTTGGCCAATGAAAACAGGCAGAGAGAGAGAGAGGGGTCTTCCTAAAGCTCTCAACACCTCCCCTAACACAGACTCAACGTAGGATGCAGAGAAGTGCCATCCCCAAGCCAGAGCCAGTACCCACAAGGCTGGGTGTCCACCTACATTATCAAGCAGCTTCCCTGCATGGGACTTTACAATCTGCAAGTCTGATTTATTTTTTTCAATAAGAGAAAAGATGTAAGTCCCTTTGAGCAAAATATGCCTCATATATATCACAATATTTATTTTTGGTGGAGTAATGGATCAGTCCTCCGGGAAAGCTAGAGAAAAGGCATTTCTTGAACTCGATGTAAATCACTCACTCTGAAAACCACAGGGGAATCTATATTCTTACCCCCCACCCCCAGCTATACTGTGAAATAAGCACCTAACTTTATTTTATTTTATTTTATTTTTTTAAAAGATGACCGGTAAGGGGATCTTAACCCTCGACTTGGTGTTGTCAGCACCACGCTCAGCCAGTGAGCGAACCGGCCATCCCTATATGGGATCCGAACCCGTGGCCTTGGTGTTATCAGCACCGCACTCTACCGAGTGAGCCACAGGCCGGCCCCAAAGCACCTAACTTTAAAAAGTCACCATTCTTCTTGTTTCTAGCCCTAACACTAAATACAGAGTTAAGAATGTTAGGCCTGAGAAGCAATTATCTCCAGAATGCCTAACTCCCCAAAATGATGGTGCAACTCAAAAAGAAGAGACCCAACCAACCCACGGGTGTTACGATGAACACCTGGGCAGGGACAAGTTCTAAGCTTTACCCTAATCGCAGCACTCAGTGCTAAGGAAGGAGGAGGTGGGGTGTGGCTGAGCTTAGGAGGTAAGGGTCTCCCAAGAGACCTGCCCAGCTATTACAGGCTGCTCTCCATCTACGTTAAACATATGGTAGAGCAGGACAAGAGGGAAACTGAAGAAACTATAGGACACGGGAGGGAAAAAAAAGGATCTTCAATGGATTTGCAACTCAAACAGAGCTCTTCCAAGGAAAGCTATTTAAATCTGAGCTATTCCTAATATTAATTATCCTGAACATCTCACAGGCTCAGATTCACATGCTACAAAGAACACAAAGCCTTTTAATTTTCCTACCTGTCCCTGGCACCAGGGACAATAAATCAGATATACAGAGACACCACACATGACTAACGAACCAGCCCATTAATGGGGAGCAAAGATCATCTGCCAAGATGAGTTATACAGACACCATCACATACAAAACCAGCAAAGTCCTGGAGGCTTAACACAGCATGCACAGAGGGCAAGAGCCGGGGCACTACCTGCCATGTCACAGGTGATCCAGGGCAACTCAAGGCATCCTCACATGCCTACTTTCCAGGCATGAAAGACTTTACTCACTCCCTTCAAGTTAAATTTGCACTCAGAAAACTACTGCAAATTCTAAAAGGCTGCTCAGGTCACTGAGCTACTAAGCCCCCAAACCTGTCTGTAGCTCCTACTCTGAGCTCCTTACAATTCCAGGTACCCTCAGGGAGAAGACCCAGCCTCTGCCACTAGCAACCTTAACTGTTAGTTTATAGATCTTTAATGTAGCCATTCACTCAAGTATCTGAGCTCCAACTAAATGCCAGACCCTACTCTAGGAGTTTGGGCAGATCCATAAACAAAGAGTAAACAGGTGAGAGTAGGGGAGAAAGGAGAATCCCCAAATGCCAGCCTCCTGATTTTATCATGAAGACTGTGGCCCAGTGATGAACAGGAATTTACCTCCACAGTCAGAGCTGATGGAGTAGCTAGGATATGAACACAGGACTTAGAAGGGTTAGCAGGACTGCTGCATACAGCAGTGCATAAGAGTACTGGGCCAAGGAGACAGCAAAGGTAGTGAAATTCAACCCACGTCCCTCTCATCCAGCCCTGCACTCAGAGTGGGGCTGCATCTACCCAGAGGAAGAGGCCCCTTCTAAAGGGTTAGCAGGACTGCTGCATACAGCAGTGCATAAGAGTACTGGGCCAAGGAGACAGCAAAGGTAGTGAAATTCAACCCACGTCTCTCTCATCCAGCCCTGCACTCAGAGTGGGGCTGCATCTACCCAGAGGAAGAGGCCCCTTCTAGTAGTTGTCCCCAAAGCATCATATGGGTTAGGGGCAGCCCCAGCTTCAGTACTATGCCTCACTGCCTCAGACAGCCTGATTCCCTTTAACAAAAAGCCCCCATCACTGGAAGGGACAACTGAGGTTCCCCAGGTCAGCAACCAAGCATCATCATAGGACCAACGACAGTCTGAATTCTTTCACTGGGATGTAACCCTGACAATCTATACATTCCCAACTCTTGTCATGTGTGAGAACAGTCTGTTCAAACATGAATCCATAAGAAACCCCCCCTATGGACCAAGTCCCCCGTTTCCTATATTATCCTCAGATCTGAAAGGGAAGACTGCTAACGAGCCTTCACCCCTTTACATTCCAGCCAGCACCTTTACTCTTCATAATCCCAAGCCGAGGATCTGTCACCAATCAATCCCATCTCCCAAATTCAATATGGGTAACAGGAATAATGAACTTAATCAACTGTATGAATATCTGCTCTTTGTTAGGTGCTATGGACACGAGAGTGAACCTCACCGCCATCTACACCATCATATCATTGTCCCTGACTTCATGGAACTAAGATACGCTGAAAACAGAGCTGGAAAGCCCAGCTGCTCAGGAGTACCTGACCAGACTGGCAGTCCACGTGGTGGCCAGGGCTGGAAGCAAAGAATGTCCACGACCAACCTATTCTCCTCTCCCTCACCCCATTTTACAGGAAGGTCCAGTAAGGAGAGGAGGTGGTTTGCCCAAAGTCAGACAGTTGACAGTTGAGCTGAGACTCCAACCCATGTTCTCTGAGTCTCCTCTTTCCCCCACATTGCTTTCTCCAAGGTTCCAAAATTGGGAAGTGAGGAAAAATAGTTAGTTGCTTCTAGTGACAGAGTGTTTTCTGAAGCATGTACAAGTATGTCCAGAATATGCAGCTTCAACCCATCTTATCAGCACAGACCTCATGTTCATGTCCATCTTCCAAGCTAGACTGGCTCTGCCTGGGTGTCCAGTTTTCACTCACTCTCATTTCTCACGCTCTCTCTCTAGATATTTACTTTCACTTTAAAAAAACCTCATGTTAGAAGAATAAGGCCTTTTTTATCTGATGTTACTCCCCTTCTGCAACTTGGGTCTAATCAATCTGTGTCTGGAAATAAACCAGAGAAGAGAGCAACAGCCCCTTTTGCGAAAACAGACACTTTCCTAAAATGATCTACCTCTGAGCACAGCACAGAGAGAAATTTAAATGAGAAGGAAATAAAGACACCCACTGAGAACAGTCATATGCATTCCTCATCAGGTGGGACAGCAGAGATGGTAACTCTGTCTTACCAACTAAACCAAAAACCCTTGCTCCACATTGTTCAGACTGTATAAGAGGAGGTCAAACTCAAGAAACCTTAAAAGACAATAGGCTTCAAAACAATATTGTATATAAACCAGCCCCCTCCATTCTGAGGAGCTTAAGGTCTTTAAGATAGTAAGAGAGGGCTCGTTGAACATCAACTACAGGTTTATGCAAACATGCCTCCAGCTACCACCAGATGCCACATAGAAAGATCCAGACATCTGGCAACCAACGTGGACCTCCTCCCATCGTTTTATTTTACACCCACCTGCAAAGCACAGAGTCCTCACACCTCTTACCACTCCACCCCCTCAGCCCTTGCAGCAAGTCATCACCCCCAGCTTCTGCTAGCAAAATAAGTTGTCTTTACATAGAAAGCGAGAACCAAGTTCCCTACTAGCCAGCCCACCCTTCCTGCCATGGCTTCCAACCCCAGGCTCTCAGAATGCAGAAAGCACCTCTTCCAAGAACAGTAATTATTTCTTAATCCTTCGGGGCAACCTTATGAAAATCTGATAGCAACTCTGGACACTCCATGAAAAACTGCACACATGCAATTCATATGTAATTTCACCAGAGGTTACTGCCCTCCTAGGAGGTCCATAAGGGCAGAAAGAACTAATGTGCTCACAGGAAGCTTTGGGAAAGGGAGTTGCGGGTGGTCCAGGTGAGTATTCAACAACAAAGTTCCTTAACAGAAAGAGGAAAAATGAATGCCCCTTACTTGGCTAATGCAAGTTCCAGCCTTCAATTAACCTCTGAGATTTCAACAAGAATTTGGAAACAGTGCGTGGCAGCGTGCACGCGTGCACACGCACACACAAACCAAGGACTCAGCTTCTCTGTGGTCTCCTATCTTAACTTTACAAAATGTCCTGTGATTGCTAGTTCAGATAGAATAGCATAGAATGGCTGAGTAACAGCAGAGATAAGTGGGAGAGAGGTGGGCATTGGGAGGAAGGGCAGTTGAGACAAGGAGAAGGGGACAGCCAAGCTCTCCACTGGCTGAGTAGGTCTTGGCAGGACAGGTTCTAACCTTTGCTGCCTGCTCTCCCTGGAAATCAGGGCAGACCTGTGGACTCCTTTGCAGCAAACCAAGAAGTCCAGATAGACCAGCTATTTCTTTCAGGGTCTGTAGGGAGGGGACAGCATCCTCTCATTTCTAGGGAGGAGACCCTGGCCCACGGCTTGCCCACAGCCCCCTCGTGGCCCGGGGGTGTCACTGCAGGCCCCTCTGCATTGATGGGCATAAACCTCATGCAGGCAGCTCTAACCGTGGTCCAGCAGAATGTTTAGGCACCAGTGGCAACTTGGCAACCGCCTTCAAGTCATGGCGAGGCTGCATTTGCTTTTGATTTCTTAAACTAAAACTCAGACTTAAAGTGATGCTTCTAAACCCCTCCCTGGTACGATCCCTACAGGGAAGCAGTCCAAGACCTGCCTCGTGAAGCCAGTAACCTCAGAGCTTCTGTAACATTACCACCGCCTTATTGATCATTCCTTCCTGTATCACATGCAATTATGTACAATTGTTCCAAAGCTCAATAGAAACAGTCAGCAGGAATGCACATCCTCTGGTCTGTAGGTTGCTGACTAGATGACAAAATATTTGCAGGACACCAAATACCCTCCAAATCTTGGGTTTCCAGGTAGCAGGTCCTACAAGGGTTTAGGACTTAAAGACACACAGCGCAAAAGAATGTGGCCAGTGGCTCCGTGTCTATAAATGCAAACAGAGGCTGCCCACTAAGGAACCTGAACTCCACTCTAGCAACTCCACAAAGGGAAGGAGTGGAGCCCACCTGGGCTGGGGACTGGACAGAAAAGACCCGGGTCTGGGTGGGGAGCAGTTGGTCCAGGGGTTCAGCTGCCATCCTTCACGGGTGGGGAAGATTAACTGCACCCAGTGGTGGGAAAATGTGCAGGGAGTAGAGAAGGTAGAAAGTTTGGGAAGAAAGGGCGCAGAGTATGTCTGAAGGGCCTAGACTGGGCACCAGGAGTGACTGGTGCCAGGGGAAACGCATGGGAGCGTAAGAGGGTCTTTCCTTTGAGAAGGGAGGAGGGACAGTCCTTACCTCCTTGACTTTCTCCCGCTGGGCTCGCACTCGGCTCTGGGACGCCTTACTCTCATCGGCCCTTGTCCCCAGGACTGGGTGGCGGAGGCGGCTGCGGAATGCGTTGAAGTCAAAGCTGGACGGGGCGCTCTCCTCCCCGGGCCTGAGGGCCGCGATGCCATTGCCGCGGGCCACCGTGGCCTCCTCCCGGGGCCCCGTGGGGCGGGTGCGCCGCAGCCACCCTTTCCTGCGTCGGGAATTGGCCCGGCTGCTGGGGTCGTCCTCGCCCGGGGCCGGCGCAGCGGGGGCCGGGTTGGGAGGCGGTTCCTGCTCGCGGGCCGGGGGATGGCCGGCGATTTCGGCCACCACCTCCAGGCCGGGCTGCTGGGTCCGGGTGGTCAGGAAGAGGCGCTTGAGGCGAGAAGAGTGGGGCAGCAGGAAGAGGGCCCCGAAGCACAGGGTAACGAGGCCCGAGAGGAAGAGAAGGAAGAGGAACTTCTGCGGCAGCCGCAGCCCCCACGGAGAGGCCGGGACGAAGCCCGGCACTTTCCTCATGAGCATCGTGGCCTGGCAAGGGGCTGGGGGCTGTCAGCTTCGTCCGGGACCCCTGAAGCCCTCGGAGCCCAAGCACGTGTCCACAGGGGGCTCGGTGAGGGGAGGGCGTCCAGGGGCGCCGCCCGGGCGGGGGGGTCCCCGGGCAGGGCTGCCAACCCTGAGAGTTTCGCCGCTTCGGGGACTGTCCCGAAGTTCAAGGAGTTTGGAACGAGTCCTCCCGCGCTGAGGTGGGGGCTCAGCGGCCTCGGCGGGGCCCG
>NW_007726872.1:280135-290167 GCF_000696425.1 Galeopterus variegatus | reverse complement strand
CCCGCTCAGAGGCCAGGGCCGCGCACACCCCCCCCATCCCACCGCCACCAATGGTCCAGCTGCGCGGGGTTGGCGAGGGCGGGGTGGAGAGCGGAGCGAGGTCATTGGCTGCCTCGGAGGGATCCCCGTTGGGCCACACTCGCCCATTGGTTACTGCCCAGTGTTCGCTGGACCGGGAGCGACGGAGACCACCCCCGCCGACCCCCCGCCCGCGCTGCTCCGGTTGTTGGTTCCCGGGAGGGGGCAGGAGACGGCTAGTTCGGAGGGGTCTGCCTGTCGTTGGGTGACATCTCTCACCACTCAGTGCCAGCCCGAGATTGTTAGGGAGCTGGCGGTCCGCGCCCTGGGGGCTGCCCAGAGGTTCTCGGAGCTTCCGCTCGAGCCTCGGTGGCACTGCTGTGGCAGGCTGTGAGGAGGGGTGGCTGGAGCCAAGCCAGAGAGCTGTGGCCGCGGTTGGGTCGGGCTAACGCAGTGTTTCCACGGGGCCCCGCAGACCACTGCTGCCTTCCTTTTCCCACAACCCCAAATGGCGCCAAGGCCCCTGGGTGCGGCAGGGAGAGATACCAACCACAGCCGTGACACGCAAGGAAAGAGAGAGCCCTGGGCATGTGCCAGAAGACCACACACATCATGTGACATACATATACCTGGATGCCTACGTGTGTTTATGTGCATAAGTGTGCTTCTATGCATAGATACATAGGCACACAGAGACTGCATGTCAGTGTGTACTTGCACGCAAACACACAATTTAGGTATGGACATCCCAGTGATTATACCAAAGTATACACAGACATATATACTTATCAGTCTAGGTATTGACCTCTGTGCACACATACCCACAGACGTTGACAACAGATACCTCCCAATGCACATGTACACACTGGCAAGCATATACACGTGTTGCCAGGCCCTTAAACCTTCCTCCTTGGACCTAGTCTGTGTTTTCCCTTCCCGTTAGTCCTAACCCAGGGCAAAGCAACATTGTGCTGTGTGGGTCTTTCATGCAAAACACTTTATAAAGACAAATAACAGCAGAGGGAGAGACAAATTAAGAGGTGTAATAGGCAAGAGGGAAAATATCTGCTTTCAGCTGCAATTTAAAATGAAATGCAGCATTGACGAGACAGAAAATACTGCAGGGAGGCCTTTCCCGACAGAAGAAGCGGCCCAGGCAGGCTCTCACCTCGTAAATCTTGCTTCTTCCCTGAGGCTTGCTGCGGATGGGCGGCTGGGACTCAAACATCCTTCTAACTCTGGCCAGGCCGCTGACAGCAGACCCACCCTTGATATTTAAATATCCCCATCACGTAAATTTCTTTCAGCCAAAAATAAAAGACTGCTGTGGGTAACAGATGCAAATATTTTGGTCCCTGGAGATTAATAATCCCTCCCAACACCACAAATACACCCAGTTTAAACGTAAAATTCTAATTCAGATGTTTCAGTGTCTCATGAGTTTGGTTGGCAGGAGTCAGTTCCCTGGAGCCAACTGTGAACATCAGAGATAAGCATGTGACTCACTTGGATGCAGGAGCCCAGACACCTAGCCTGGCTTCTCCCACATCTCCAACACCCAAGCATCTGCTCAGTGGGTCCCACCTCGGGAAAGGGCAGGCTTGTCTTTGGAGAACCAGGCAGGGACCCAGCATTTTTTGGAGGTATCTTCCTCATTGTTCTGCACTGAGCATGAAGGAGAATCACTGTTCAGTCCCCTGTGAAGGTGGGATCCAGGAGAAGGGGAGGAAAAAAGAGCTGAGCCTCAAAAGGAAATGCCTGTTAGAACTGGATGCTCATTGTGATGGGACACTCAGCCGGTCTCTGGTGTGCTCTGTGAGTCAGGGTAGAAAGTGGGGCCACAGCAGGACTGACACACATCTCAAACTCAGGCTGCAAGAGCCAAAACCCACAGTGGGCAACTCCATTTCGAATCAATGTAATGTCAGTGATTACACCAAGATGGCAATCCCATGACCTTTACAATCTCCCTGGCAAGCTCTCTGAAGATCCCCTGAATGTCCCTTCGCCCCACACCTCTAGCCTCCATAGACGTCACAGGTACTGCGGCTCTTCTCCCACTAGGCCTTTACTATTGATGTGCTGTCCCACAGCAGACACTGAGTTCCTCACCATGGCATGCTCACTTCTCTCACTGCCCCAGGTCTTAGCCATGATGCATTGCACATGGGCATTGTGTTTGTTGAGTAAACGAATGAGTAAATAAGTGAATGCCCATTTAACAGATGTGGAAACTGAGGCTCAGGGAAGGGAACAAGAGTGAACTAACATTTTCTATGTGCCAAGTACATATTGCCTCATTTACTTTTCAGAACAATCTTATGTGGGAGATACTATTAATAGTACCATTTTACAGATAAGAATACTAAGGCTTAGAGAGATTTGGGGTAAGTTAATAAGTATCTGTATAAGTCAGAGTTCACCAGAAAAATAGAACCAATAGGATATATATATAAAGAGAAAAAGAGGTATATTATGAAGGATTGGCTCACATGATTATGGAGGTTGAGAAATTCCACAATCTGCCATCTGCAAGCCAGAGGCCTAGGAAAGCCAGAGGTGTAGCTCCAGCCCAAGACTGAAGGCCTAAGAGCCAGGAGTGCTGGTGTCCGAGGGCAGAAGATGGATGGCCCAGCTCAAGAAGAGAGTGTGAATTTGCCCTTCCTCTACCTTCTTGTTTTCTTTGGGCTGTCAACAGATTGGATTATACCCACCTACACTGGTGAGGGTGGATCCTCTATTCAATCTAGCGATACAAATGCTAATCTCTTCCAGAAATGCCCTCACAGATACACCCAGAAACAATGTTTTACCAGCTATCTGAGCATCCCAGTCAAGTTGACACATAAAATTAACCATCACAGTCTCTTTCTCAGTTTAATTCAGAAATTCAGGTGGGACTGGGAACAGAAGCGAATAGCCATTTCTAAAAATCTATTTATTCTGTCAACAAAGATTTATTCAAATTAAATGCTAGGTATTGCACTAGTCTTGAGCTGGACACAAAGATGAACAAAGCATGGTCCCTGTTAGTATTGATTCATTCATTCAGTAAAGAACTATTTATTGAACACCTACTATGTGCCAGGTACAGGGTGGCTGGGGATACAGCCCTGAATAAGGCAGATGTGAAGCCTACCTTCAGGAAATTCTCATATGGAAGGCAACACAGACCAATTCAGCCCATCAGGAAGGGAACCACCAGTCACCAGGCACTGTGCTAGTACTTTACTCACATCCTTTTTTTTTTTTTAAAAGATGACCGGTAAGGGGATCTTAACCCTTGACTTGGTGTTGTCAGCACCACGCTCAGCCAGTGAGCGAACCAGCCATCCCTATATGGGATCCGAACTCGCGGCCCTGGTGCTATCAGCACCGCACTCTCCCGAGTGAGCCACAGGCCGGCCCTTTACTCACATCCTATCCAACCTTCACAACTCTGAGATAGATAGCTCTTGAGAGTCCCACTTAACAGGTGGGGAAACTGAGGCTCAGAGATGTGACATGACTTGTCCAAAGTCACACAGGGAATAATGTGCAAATATGAGAGAACACCAGGCCCATCTAATCCCAGAATCTATACTCTTTCTGTTAAGAATATTAATAACTACTAAGATTAATGGGATATATACTATGTGGCACGTCCTTTTAAATGCATGTTATATATAGGCCGGCCCGTGGCTCACTTGGTAGAGTGCGGTGCTGATAACACCAAGGCCACGGGTTCGGATCCTATGTAGGGATGGCCGGTTTGCTCACTGGCTAAGCGTGGTGCTGACAACACCAAGCCAAGGGTTGAGATCCCCTTACCGGTCATCTTTTAAAAAAATAAATAAATAAATAAAAGCATGTTATACAGACTAACTTTTTTGATCCTTACAACCACCCCATGAGACAGGTACTATTATTATCAACATTTTACAGAAGAGGAAACTAAAGCACAGAGATGTTAAGGAACTTACTCCATGTCACATAGCTGGGAAGTGGCAAGGAGGGGACTTGAGCCCAGACGGCTAGGGTCTGGAGCCCTCTGTGTCTTTCAGAGTCTACTGTTCTCCATCTTGTAAGGCTGTGAGAGCAGGTGCTGTAGGAGGTCATAGCACGTAAGGAGCACTGGCCTCAGGCAAGATCTTCACAGGCTTATTGGGAGGATTAAATGAGCTCATTCGGTCATTCAACAAGCATGTCTAAAGCACGTGCTGCGTTTCAGGCAATATACCGGGCTTTAGGGATACAATAGTGAGCAAAAACAGACACATTGCTCCCACCATGGAGCTTCCAGTCTCATGGGGAAGACATATTTAAACAAATAACTTTCAAATAAGTGTGTGAGCTGAGATAAGAGCAAAGAAGGAGAAACATTGCTATAAGAATAGGAGGGAATGAAGTGGGCACCTTTCAGAGGATATCACAATAGTCTGTGTTGGCTTGAACTGGAGAAGTGGGAGATGGACAGGACCGCAGGATCCAAGCCATATTTAGAAGCCAGAATTGATAGGACCGGGCGATGGCTTGAAATTGGGCAGTGATGTAGAGGGAGGCATCTGCAATGACTGCAGGTCTCTAACCTGCCAGGGGGAAGGTGCTGTGCTTGTCAAGATGGCAGCAGTGAAGGGCCGGCCCGTGGCTCACTTGGGAGAGTGTGGTGCTGATAACACCAAGGCCAGGGGTTCAGAACCCTATATAAGGATGGCCGATTAGCTCACTTGGGAGAGCGTGGTGCTGACAACACCAAGTCAAGGGCTAAGATCCCCTTACCGGTCATCTTTAAAAAAAGAAAAAAAAGATGATAGCAGTGAGCCAAGCTATAAGGGACTCTCCGTCTGCTCTGCCATGAGGAGGCACTGGGCACTTGGTGCAGAATCTGAACTCAAATGGTCATTAGTCTCATTTAGAATCGAACGTCAGAGATAAAGCCAAGCTCAAGCCAAGAGGTAATCATCAGGCAGCTTCCTTATTTGCCACCAGACAAATTTGGCCCGGGGCAGAAGAGACACTGATGACTGTGGTGGGCCTGCCCCCCCCATGTTGAGAGCACTCCAGGTTGGTCCCCAGATAAAAGGCCCTGCAGCGGTCCTGGGCTCACCTCCATGGAGCTGTGGGACCCAGTCAATACCTCACTGTGCCGTGGAGGCTGATTTCATGGTCACAGAGCCTGGAACACCTGTCCTTAGATTCTTACAAGAAGAGCGTGAAAGTTTCCTTTCAACTCTTCTTGCCTGAATCCCTGGTTGTGCAGTGGAAGTGGCCCAGTTGCTCTGCCCGGCCTTTGCCATGAGTCCCAGCATGGAGGGCTTAGTGGTTACAGAAGGGGTGCTCAACTGGGGACAACTTTCCCCTCAGGGAACATTCGGCAATGTCTGGAGATAATTCTGGTTGTCACAACTGGAGTAGGAGTGCTACTGACATCTGGTGGGTTGAGGTCAGGGATGCTAGTAAATATTCTACAATGCACAGCACACCCCCCATAACAAAGAATTATCCAGCCCCTAATACTGACAGTGCAAAGGGTGAGAAACCCTGGCTTAGAGCCAAGGCTTCAAAGTCAGACAGGCCTGGGTTTGAACCCTGGCTTTGGCACGCATTGGCTGGTTGATCTTGGACAACTAGTCTGACCTTTCTGAGCCTTGGTGTCTCCATCTATTGAATGGGGTTAATAGTAATACATACCTCAGAAAGATGATGTGAGAATTAAATGAGATAACTGACTATAAGGAGCTTGGATCAAACGGTACACTCATCCTTCAAGTGAGCAGGGGCTGGGCTGGACTTACTCTTGATCTACCCCCAAAGCTATGTCCTCAGTATGCCGGAGAAGGGAGAGCAGAGAGATAAGAATAAGGACCCTGGAGTCAGAGTGATTGTTTTGAGTCCAGACTCAGTTGCCTACCAGCAATGAGACCTGGGGCAAATTGCTCACCTCTTAAAGCCTCATCTGTGAAATGGAGACAATCATAGTACCCACCACATAGGGAGAACTAAAGGAGCTGATTTTTGTAAATATCTTAGCACACTATCTGGCACTAGTGAGTACTCAATAAATGTGAACCAGTGCTACAAAAGACCAAAAGCATCATTGTTGCCCTCATTTTCTAACACCAAGCAAGATAGCAATCCTAACTAAAATCTTGCAACTCAAAGTTTCCGGAGAAGCTCCAACTTTAAATACTCTGTCCATAGTCCCTGTGAGAATTCCCATCTGTCAGACTGTACACAGTGATTTTTGTTTCAGAAGACATGGTCCTCACCTGGATGATAATAATAGACAATAGGCCGTTTATGCAGTCCTATTGGGCTAAGCACTGCTCAGGGAAGCCCCTCCTCTCCAGATCACACAGCCCAGTGGTGAGGTGGTGCAGAGGTGCTGTCTAAGGATCAGAGCATGTAAGTCCCTTGCAGTCAGAGGCAAAGCAGATGCTGATTCTCAATACTGGAGAATCCCAATTGAGGCCACTTCCACAAGCAGAGGAAGGCATCAAGGTTCTTCTCATTGCCATGGTCCTGGGTTATGTTTACCTCACTGCCATTGTGAAGACAAAATGAAATAATCCATGTTAATGTCTTAGCAGAGTGCCAGGCATATAGCAGGAACTAAATGTTAGCTATTATTATTTATGGTACTGGCACTTTCTAAAGGGCATGTAAAATAAATATCTTTCAATCTCATAAAAATACATTTCCAAAAGCTTACGTCAAGACCAATAAAGCTAGAAGTAAATTAGTATCTTTAAAATGCAACCCTGACATGATTTAGTCACCTGGTTCTACTTGCTAATATCAAGGAGTTATTGTTTGTGTGTGTTTGTTTTCTTAATGTCCATGAGTTGAGTCTCCAGATTCTATGCAAGGTCTCAAGGTATCTGTCCCTCTAGGGTTATGAGGGTAAGAAGGATCCAAAGCTTCAGGCAGGTGTTGCTGTGTGAAGACCACCTCAAAACTTCTCCCTTATGCCATTCAAGTTTTTTTCTAGAACCAGATCAATAAGTCAGAGTGGCAGAAGAGCACTGTGGTTATGGCTTTGAGTCTGCATTTGAATCCAAGTCCTGCCTCTTCGTTACCTCATCTGTTCAAGCCTCGGTTTCCTTGGCTATAAAATAGCAATGATAATGGTACCAAACTCAGTATATATTAAATGCTCTTATATGTTAAAACTCAGTATATGTTAAAAGAAGAAAAGCAAGTTTAAGATTAGAGGTTAATAAATGAAAGAGAAGAAATATTGGAATTCAAAGAGGGAATTCCATCAGTTATTTTACTTGATCCTAAGTCCCACCTTTGCCATGGACCTCTCTGAAGCCAGTTTCTTCTCCTGTAAAGGGGACCCATAATACCCTCAATGAGATAACCAACAGGCAAGCATTTTGTTAGTGATAAATAAAGAAGACATTTCACACATTTAAAAATGCATCCTGATATTTAAATAGATAAATTTTAAAATTCGAAAATTGTAATGCACCATATTTTCCATTTTATTCCATTCTACTTCTATTTTTCTATACTATGTATTTTAAAGAAATAAAAAAAGCTGAACCAAGTTAGTCATTTGCCCTGTTCACCAAATATTTCTGGATGTCCACTTTTCCAGCACAAAGTAGGATTGCCCCACCCCCTTGTGGTTGAGAAGAGTCATTTGACTAGTTCTGGCCAATGAGCTGTGAGCAGAAATGATAGTCAGCACTTCTAGGCCAGAACATTTAGTTGCTGATGCCTACCCTCCAGACCTATGGCTTTCCCACTAGCAAGGTGACTGGCAGTGACTGAGATGGCAGCCAGGGACCTGTGTGACTATGATTGGCTGCATCGGTGTGGAGCTTAAATGAAGGATTCAAGTGCTATGTCAAGCCACTGAAATTTTTGAGTTTTTGAGCCACTGTGTTTTAATGTAAAAAGTTTATAAAGGTGAAATTAATTTTAATATTTTATTTAATCCAGTATATTCAAAATATTATCATTTCAATCCTTATTTTAAAAATCATTAATGAGATAGGTTACATTCTTTTTTACATACCAAGTCTCCATAAACCAGTGTGTATTTTACATTTACAGCACATCTCAGTGCAAACTAGCGACATATCAAGTGCCCCATAGACCCCACGTGGGTAGTGGCCACTGGACTGGACAGCATAGCCGTAATGGCTAATGACTCTCAGTTTGAAACACACTGTTGTAAGGCATCCTGAATAAATAAATCCTTATCCTTGTCTAAAGGATCTTTAGAAAAGGAAATCCAGTGTCTCCTAAGACAGGCTATGGCTAGATGTTGGATCTATTTTTCCTTGTTTAGTCTGCAATGGGAGAACTTTCCTTACTGCATTATAGCTGGCTGCCATTTCCCTCCCTTTGGCTAATCCACTCACCCCCTAGTCTCCCTCGAAGACAAAATAAAAAACAATTAGGCCTAGGGGCTGGCCCATGGCTCACTTGGGAGAGTGTGGTGCTGATAACACCAAGGCCACAGGTCACTTGGGTGAGCGTGGTGCTGACAACACCAAGTCAAGGGTTAAGATCCCCTTAACGGTCATCTTCTTAAAAACAACAACAACAAAAACAATTAGGCTTGTCAAGAGGCCCAGGTTGAAAGTAAAGAGAAAACTGTGGCTATTTAAAATGTTCTCAGTATCCGCAGTTTTCCAGCAATAGAGATTCACTAAATCGCAGGTTGGGGTGGGGCTGGGGGAGCAGCTGATGCACGTTTTTCTCCACAGGATATGAATGGTAGACTGCAAGATCATAAGGGACGGGGGCAGAGGTGGGGGATAGGATAAAACTGAGGCACTAGAGCTTGATCTCATACCCCGGGGGAGACAGAGTTCCTTTCAACTTTGGATGTTGGCTTGGGATCTCTATGTCAGTTTTTTTTTTTTTTAAAGATGACCGGTAAGGGGATCTCAACCCTTGGCTTGGTGTTGTCAGCACCACGCTCAGCCAGTGAGCAAACCGGCCATCCCTATATAGGATCCGAACCCGCGGCCTTGGTGTCATCAGCACCGCACTCTACCGAGTGAGCCACAGGCTGGCCCCGGCAGGCAAATGTTAATTACCTTTTTTTAAAAAAGTTTTTTGTTAATTATATTTTGTCACTTGTTGAGTGTGCTTTTTTGTTTTCTCCAATTTTCAAAAAATTGTGGTAACATACACACAAAGTTGACTGTCTTAACCATTTTCAAGTGTACAGTTGGGTGTTATTTACATTCATAATGTTGTGCAAGCATCACCACCACCCATCTCGAGAACTTTTTCATCTTGTAAAACTGAAACTGTACCCATTAAACTGTAACTTCCCATACCTCTCTCCCCACAGCCCCTGGTAACCACCATTCTAGTTTTTGTTTCTATAAATTTGACTGTTCTAAGTACTTCATGTAAGTGGAACCAGACAGTATCAGTATTTGTCTTTTTGTGACTGGCTTATGTCACTTAGCATAATGCCCTCAAGGTTTATCCATGTTGCATAGTATGTGGCAGAATTTCCTTCCTTTATAAGGCTGTATAATACTCCATTGTATGCTTATCCCACATTTTGCTTACCCATTCATCAACTGACACTTGGGTTGCTTGCACATTTTAGCTATTGTAATAATGCTGCTATGAACATGGTGTACAAATGTGGATTCTTTTTTAATTAATTTGTTATTATATGGGCATGTGTTGTTGTTAGAACAGGATTATACTGCATTTACTGCTTAGGAATTCAGCTTCTTCAATTTACCAGTATGTCAGGAGCATTTTGCCATGAAGTTACATATTCTACCTCATCATTCTGAACAGCCACGTAGTATTTTAAAAATGGATATACCATAATTTATTTACCCAATCCACTATTGTTAGACATTTGGGTCGTTTCCAATTGTTCATTACCTTTGACAAATAGTTGATCAGTCTCATGATGCCTCGGGGGCGCTGACAGGATGCACCATCAGAGGACACATTCAGGGGAAGAGAGGAGTCGTCACCCCAAGGTGTCCTTCTGGTGCCTGGAGTTTTACCACAAAAGACACCAACTTCTGTTCAGTA
>NW_007726872.1:276556-279072 GCF_000696425.1 Galeopterus variegatus | reverse complement strand
AACCCGGGGCCTTGGTGTTATCAGCACCACACTCTCCTGAGTGAGCCACGGGCCGGCCCCTCACTAACTCTTCTGACAGCCTCTCTGAGTCTCGGTTTCCTTATTTGGAAAATGAAGACAATAATACAGGCCCCTTGGTATTATTTATTGTTTTAAATGGACATAAATATGTATGGTGTACAACATGATGTTTTGACTTACGGATACATAGTAGAGTGGCTAAATCAAGCTAATTAACATAGGCATTACCTTACATACTTATCATTTTTTGTGGTGAGAACACTTCACATCTACTCTCAGTTTTCAAGTATTCAGTGCATTGTTGTTACCTACAGTCACCAAGTGGTACAGTGGACCTCTTGAACTTATTCCTCCTATCTAACTAGAACTCTGTACCATCTGACCAACATCTCCCCATGCCCTCACTCCGACTGCCAACCCCTGGTAACCACCACTCGACTCTCTGCTGCTATGAGCTCATCTTTTTTATTTTATTTTATTTTATTTTTTTTTCCTTTTTGTCTTTTTTACTGACCGGTAACAGGATCGCAACCCTCGGTGTTGCGCCTGCACCACGCTCAGCCAGTGAGCGGGAACCGGTCTCCACATGGGATCCGAACCCTCGGCGGGAGCGCCGCCACACTCCCAAGCGGCGCACTCTCCAGTGCGCCACTGGGCCGGCCCGAGATCATCTTTTTTAGATTCCACATACAAGTGAGATCATGCGGTGTTTGTCTTTCTGGGCTTGGCTTATTTCACTTAACATAATATCCCCTGGGTCCATCCATGCCGTTGCTAATGACAAGATTTTCATCTTTTTAAAGGCTGAATCATATTCCGTTGTGCATATATACCACATTTTCTTTATCCATTCATCCGTTGATGGGCACTTAGGTTGAGTCCATGTCTTGGCTACTGTGAATAATGCTGCAGTGAACATGGGAGTGCAGGCGTCTCTGACATACTGATTTCATCTCCTTTGGCTACATACCCAGTAGTGGGATTGCTGCATCACGTGGTAGTTTAATTTTTCACCTTTTGAGGTATCTCCCCATTGTTTTTCATAATGGCTGTCCTAATTTACACTCCCACAACAGTGTACCAGCGTCCCCACCTCTTCACATGATCGCCAACACTTGTCTTCTGTCTTTTTGATAACAGCCATTCTAACAGGTGTGAGGTGATATCTCATCGTGGTTTTAATTCACATTTCCCTGAAGGTTAGTGATTCTGAGCATTTTTGCATGTCCCTGTTGTCCATTTTTACATCTTTTTTTTTGAGAAACGTCTAATCAGGTCCTTGGCCCATTTTTTACTTGGGTCATTTGTTTTCTTGCTGTTGAGTTGTTTGAGTTCCTTACATATCTTGGGTATTAACCCCTTATCAGATGTATGGTTTACAAATATTTTCTCCCATTCTATAGACTGTCTCTTCACCCTGCTGATTGTTCCCCTTGCTGTGCAGAAGCTTTAGTTTGATGTAACCTATTTGCCTATTTTTGTTTTTGTTGCTGGTGGTTTGAGGCTCGTATCCAAAAAAAATCATTGCCCAGACCAATGTTATGGAGCTTCCCCCTATATTTTATTCTAGTAGTTTTACAGTTTCAGGTCTTATATTTGTCTTTAATCCATTTTGATTTGAATTTGGTGTGAGCTAAGGGTCCAATTTCATTCTTCTGCATGTGGATATCCAGTTTTCCCATTACCATTTATTGAAGAGACTGTCCTTTCCCCATTGTGTGTTCTTGGCCCCTTGGTATTATTGTGAAGGATAAATTAGACCGACTATGAATTCTGGTTAAATAAGACAGATTGAGCACACACATATAGCTCTGCTCCCTCCTGATGCTCCACTCACATGAAGGCAAAAGGGCTTGCTTTTATCAGCACCGCACTCTCCCGAGTGAGTCACGGGCCGGCCCTCAAAAGGGCTTGCTTTTAAAGGCATAAAACCACAAGGATAATTAGCACAGAAGAGGAGATAACATTAACAAAATTTGGAAGGCAGAAAAGCAGATTGGTGACTGTAACTTAGTGGAGCCAAGAACCTGGAACTGTAAACTGCCAATATGGAAAGCTGGAAGTAACCTGATTTATGCTGCAGAATTCCCAAAAGGCTCAGCAATGATCTATAGAGACCAGGGTGAGGAGGAACTAAAAGCAGGGGGGTGGTTCCCTTCTTCTCTTGCTTGCCTTTCCCTGCACCCAGTCACTGCTTCTGGATGGAAAACGCAGGTCAGTGTCTGAGGGGCAGGCATGAGAGTGACAGGCACTCTGATGGGTCCCAGGGGTCTGGGGCAGGGGAGGCAAAGGTGATTTCCTAACTATCCAAAAAGAAACAAGCCTCCAAAGATCAAACGATTGTAGTTATAATGGTGGAAACCTAGGCAACGGGACCAATCTATTGAACAAGGCAGAGCTGCTCAAATCTGACCTGGAGATGGTCAGCCTTCCCTCACAGGTACTGTCAGCTGTGCTATGGGGGAAGTGGGGGAAAGGTATTTCTGCATCTGTTA
>NW_007726872.1:272065-275812 GCF_000696425.1 Galeopterus variegatus | reverse complement strand
CAATCTATTGAACAAGGCAGAGCTGCTCAAATCTGACCTGGAGATGGTCAGCCTTCCCTCATAGGTACTGTCAGCTGTGCTATGGGGGAAGTGGGGGAAAGGTATTTCTGCATCTGTTAGCCCACCCAGAGTCAGATGCCTTTTAACAGAGGCAAATACTCCCACAGGACAAAGGTCAAGTCATTTCAGGGTTGGGTCCTTGGCCCCTAGGGTTGCCAGATTTAGCAAACAAAAATAATAGACAGAAAATCCAGTTAAATTTGAATTTCAAAAAAGCAACAAATGATTCATTTTTACTATAAGTTTGCTCCATGTGATAATTAGGGTCATGCATATACTAACAGATTCCTCATTATTTATCTAAAATTCAAATTTAACAAGACTTCCTGTATTTTACCTGACAGCTCTACCTGCCCCTAATTGACTATGCCACACACAAGGTCTGACACATAGTAGATGCTTATTGAAGGAGGGATTTATATCAGCTTTGAACTGGATATTAAATCAAAATTTTACATTTTACTGGGTTAGAGTAAACTTTGTAGTTACTGCAGGTGAGTTTTAATTATAAAAATGAAATGGCCTACTTTGACCAAAAGGGACCAGAAAGTCAATGGATCTACCTAAATTCTCATCGGGAATCAAGGAAGGGAAATGTGCCCGTAAAGGGCACATTAAAGAGCAAGTTTGCAGGCAGGGGAGAAAAATATGGCCATTTGCTCCTTGTACCCCATCAACTCCAGCCTATTCAATTCATTCATTCAACAAATAATTCTTGATTACTTGTTGTGTATCAGGAGTTGTTCAATAAACCAGTGGAATTACTATTCTCATTTGTCTTATTGTCCCTATTTGATTGAAGAGGAAAACTGAAGTCCAGAGAATTAGGTGACTTGCCTAAGGTAACACAGGAGGTAGATGGTGGATCTGGGGTTAACACCCAGTACATCTGAGAGCTGAGCCCTTGCTCCTTTCACTGTGTGACTCTGTCGAGTAGTGGAGCACAGAGAGTAGAAGGAACTAGCTGGGTAGAGCTCACACAGAGAGCCTGCAGTCCCTCAGCCATCACCCAGTACCATCATTTTATCTCCTAAACAGCTCTGATTCATCTACTTTGCTCCCCCTTACCTATCACTCTCCCAGCCCAAGCCACGCTCAGCTCTTGCCCAAACAACAGCAATGATCTCCAGGGTGGTCCATCTCCCCAGCTCCCCTCAGTCTGTTTTCCACGCAGCCAGCAGAATGACCCAGATGAAAGGTAAATGCAGTCATGGCTCCTTTCTACCTAAAGCCTTTCCACAGCTTTCCACTGCTCTGAGGACAACCACATAAAGCCGCCCTGCAAATAGACAAGGATGATGTTTCAGCATGTGTCTGTGAGCCCAAAAAACTCTGAGAATGACAGGAGGTGCAGTTGGAAGATCCAGGACAACGTCAGACGCTAAGGAGCTTGGACCCAGCTCCGAGAGAACATCGGTAGGCTGAGTTTCAAATACAGCTGGGCTAGAGGAGTCAGTCCAAAGAGCCCCCACGCTGTTGCCCTCCACTCAGGGAGTAGAGAGCCACGTGCACTGTGTATCAGGGAGGAAAGCATCTTCTGTCTATGGCAAGTGGGATTATCAATTTCAGAGGCAAACCCCACAATCACAGTGAACACAGTACACTCGGTAATTCTCATAATTTTAACAGCAGATTTTCGTAAGGCAAGGAGACAGCTCTTAAGGAGAGGGAGCCATTGTAAAGAAGGGACTTGGGGTATAATTGTTGTACCTGCCTGCCTTCCCTCAGAAGCCAGGGCCCACTGAAGGGAGCCCAGGAACCCAGAGGATCACACTTGATTTAAAAAATAATAGGGCCGGCCCGGTGGCGCAGTCAGGGCCCACTGAAGGGAGCCCAGGAACCCAGAGGATCACACTTGATTTAAAAAATAATAGCGTAATATCTCCTAAGCTCATAAACAGCAAATGGCGTCATTCGCCCTCCCTAAGCTACATCTGGGAATTCCTGGGATAGGAGAATAGCGTTCCTTCTTCCCTGGCACCATAACTCAGGTCCCTCTATAGCTATCAAATGCTCGACAAGGTAAAATGACAAGAGCAGGAAACCTGGGTTAGAGACCAAGCTCTGCTGCTTACCTGCTATGTGACCTTGGGCAAGAACCTTCTCCCTGAACCTGCTGCCTTGTTCATAAAATGAGGGCAGTGATTGAGAACAAATGTTTTAAATTTTTTTCTTAGCAGCAAAACCCTTTGTTGAAAAAATCTTACAAACTCCTGTCCTCTGGTTGATTGGATGTAGGGACTCAGAGACTAGACTGCTCCCAACCCCCACCCCTGTGAGCCCATCTCCTTGAGTTGAAAACTACTGAATGAGATGATGTCTGAGGGTGCTTCGAGTCCTGCCATTTAGGAAGTCCATGAGTAGTTGCAGGAACTGGAGGATTTAGTTTGGGAAAGAAAAGTTTCCCAATACTGCTACTGGCTCACCCTGTGACCTTGCTTGAGTACTTTGCCCACTCTGGACCTCAATTTTCCCATTTAGAAATGGAAAGCTTTGGACTTGGTGGTTGCTGCAGTCCCTTTCAGCTTTGACAATCTAGGCCTCTGCCTTAATAAGGTTATGGGAATATAAGACCCATGGTGGGGAGGGGTATATGGGGGGTGGAGTGGGGGGGGGAAACGGGTCAGGGACAGAAAGAATAAGGTGATTTACAGAGATTCCATTCAGATCCAACCCAAGAGGCAACTCAGGGAGGACTGAGGCTTGTGAGAAGCAATGAGATCCCAGATTGGAAATCAATTAAAGAGGTCATGGCCATGGTTTCTCTTTCAGAAAGAATAGGAGAACTAAGGGTCGAGACACTAAATGTGTGATTGTAATGCGTGGGATGCATGCCACGCATCACAGATGAATGGCAGGTTGGACGGATGGATGGATGGATGGACGGACAGATAGGTAGATGGGGGAAAGGATGGGAAATACTCAGGGGAATAGTTGGGTAGAGAGAGGGGGTATATATATATATTTGGCAGGTGGGAAAATGCTCAGGTAAGTGGCAGGCAGATGAGCGGGTGGGTAAGGAAATGGACTTGTGGATGGGTGGGCAGATAAGCAGAAAGTGGGTGGGCATATGGGCAGGCAGGAGGATGCCCAGGTGGGTGGGTGGGTGGGCGAGCGGATGGGTAGGTTTTACCAGGTAAGGAGAGTGAGGGAGTAAAACCTGAGTGATTGGCTTGTTTGGTTTTCTTAGCCATCTATCTACCCCATTTCCTTTTCTATACCCTATTCCCATTCAGTCAAAGATACCCGAAAAGTTCACAGTGAGTTTCTCTGTGTGTGGAAATTGTACCAGTGGTGTGCATAAAATTATTTTGCGCAGTTACTGAAATAATCGTAGAAGGAAGCCAGACACAGCCTGAAGTAACACTGAATCACTAGCAAGAAAGATCTTCCCTCCTGAACCTTCTTTCAATCTTTCTGATGCTTACGTCAAAGAGAAAGTTCCATCTGCTGCTACCGTGTCTCTAACACCTCACTAACGCTTGTTAATCTCCCTTTTTAGCAAGAGCGTGTAGGCTTTGGAATCAGAACCGTGGATGGGATATGGAATATAACGTCACTTTGTTTTCCTTAGAGTCAGTTTTTCTGTTACTTTGCATATATAACAAATTAGGGTAGTATTGCAAAGTGTTTGCTTTTTAAATGAATATCTTTAAGTAAAGTGATCCACTTAAGAGTAAAATATTA
>NW_007726872.1:261555-271882 GCF_000696425.1 Galeopterus variegatus | reverse complement strand
ATTACGTGAATAGTATTTATCACTGGAACGAGAGATACAGATATGGCAAACTTCCTCAAAATTGTGTTTAGAAAACACCATTATGCAGATATATGATCTGGTCATGTCACTTCCAGGCTTAAATGCCATTCTGTATTCTTCATGAGCCCACCCTGCCCTGCCCACCCTCCCAGTCTCTTCACTGTCCCTCCACTGATCCAGACACCTGAACCTTCTTTACATTCTACTGACTTTCCAGGCTGTCTCTTGCCTTCAGACTTTTGCACCTGGACCTCCCTCTGTCCAGAACTCCCTGCTCCTCCCTCTTTACCTGGAAAACTCCTACTTGGCCCTCAGATCTTGGTTCAGATGTGGCCTCATCCAGGAAGTCTTCCCTTCCCCTCCCACAGCAGGGTTGTAAGCCTTTGCTGGCTGCTCCCGAGTTCCCTGTGTACCTGCACCACGGAAACTGCCCGGTGAGCTGCCTGCACCGCCCATGCAGGGGGAGCTGGTGGAGGACAGGGACTGTGTCCATTCACCCCTCATTCATTTGGCACAATTTTACTGAGGGCCTGCTTAAGTGCCAGGCACTGTCCTAAGTGCTGGAGATACAGCAGGAAACAAGACAAATTTATTTATTTATTTATTTATTTATTTTTTCCTTTTTGTCTTTTTTCGTGTCTGGCAACGCATCACAACCCTCAGTGTCGCGCCCGTACCGGACCGGGACCAGCAATGGGATCGCAACCCTCGGTGTCGCACCCACACCTCGCTCAGCCAGTGAGCGGGAACCGGTCTGTATGTGGGATCCGAACCCTTGGCGGGCGCGCCACCGCGCTCCCAAGCGGCGCACTGTAGCAGTGCGCCACCGGGCCAGCCCTTTATTTATTTTTTAAAAAAGAATAAATAATAATGAATTTATTTTTCCAACTTCTCCTCTAGAATGAAAAGGGAATCAGACAAAATAAATAAATAAAATAAAAATACATTAATAGGTCTGCAACATAACCAGCGCCACTTTGGACAAGCCCAAGTACAAAATGGTGCCGCCCACCTCCCCTCCCCTTCCCTTTCCCTTTAGGAGAAGCCTCCTGACTTAAACAGAAACCCCTTTTGCTTCAGCAAGGACACAGTTCTCCACCCCATCCACATTAGCATAATGACCCTCCTTGATGGTATCAGCCAGCCCTTGGTGCACTATATAGACTCTGCCACCCCCACACCTGGTGCTGTCCCCTTTTCAGGACAGCCCGGGGCTGTCTGCTACTTTGAGCACAGCCCAGCAGATTTTCTTCCTTTAATAAAGCTTGAACGGTACCCAGACCTCAGCTCACTTTCTTTCATACATACACAGTATATTATATATACAGTTTCAGCTTGTAATAAGCCCTTTCAAGAAATCAAAACAGGGTTAGGAGATTTAAAAAAAAAAAAAAAAAAAAGAGGGCAGTGATGGTGACGGAGGTGGCTATTTTAGACTAGAGTCAGAAAAATGACATTTGTACAGAAACCTGAACGAAGTGAGGGGAAGAGGGACAACAGGGACAGTGAGAGGGAAGACCCTGAGGTGCAAACCAGTTTGGCATGTTAAAGGAACACCGAGGGGCTGGCCGGTGAGCTCAGCTGGTTAGAGCGTGGTGCTGGTAACACCAAGGTCCAGGGTTTGAACTCTGTACTGGCCAGCCATTAAAAAAAAAAAAAAAAAAAAAGGAGCATCTAAGGGGCCAACGTAACTGGAGCAGGGTGACCTTCCAGGAACCAGCAACAAGCCTAGGGCTGCAGCCCCATCTGGGGTCCCGGGAGGAGGCTCCTCTAGGCGTGAGAATGTGCTCTGAGCAAACACAGAGAGAGGATGCCTTCTTTGCCTGCATGACAGCCTACTCTGAGCCTGGCCTGAGGGACGGCCAACATTTGCAGAGATACTTCCTGTTAGCATTTACCTTGGCTGATGTTTGTTAATCGGCTCTATTAATAGACTTTTTTTTTTTTTTTTTGCCTTTCCTAAGGAATAATTTCTGGAAGAAGTATTCCTCCCCAATTATCCCCTGCCTTGCAAAACGCTTCAGGTTTGTAAATTGCTCTTTCATCCTTATCTCTTAATCTATTCATTTATTTATCCAGAGCCCACATATAATTATTGAACAGGGAACAGGACAGACTCAGCCCCTGCCCAGATGAAACATATGTTTTTGATGAGAGGCAAGTCTAGAGGACCCTGGAGGTTCGTTTTCTTCCTGCCTTTGGTAGCTGAGCAGCAAGTTGGCTCCGCTGGACTGGGCCAGTCTGTGGGGAACAGCTGACATCAGCTTTGGCAGATATCAGTGTTTCCACGTGTCGAGGTTCTTCGGCCTCTTCCAGGTTCTTCAGCCGCAGCCCTGGGCCTCAGTGTATTAGTCAGGATTCTCCAGAGAAACAGAACAAATAGGATATATAGAGATAAATATAAAAGAAGATTTATTATGAGAATTGGCGCACACAATTATGGAGGCCGAGAAGTCCCATGACCTGCCATCTGCAAGCCGCAGACCCAGGAAAGCCTGTGGTGTCAGTCAGTCCAAATGTGAAGGCCCAAGAAAAAGGAGCTCTGGGCCGGCCCGGTGGCACACTGCTACAGTGTGCCACTTGGGAGCACGGCGGCGCTCCTGCCGAGGGTTCGGATCCCACATACTGACCGGCCGCTCACTGGCTGAGCGAGGTGCGGGCGCAACACCGAGGGTTGCGATCCCGTTGCCGGTCCCAGTCCGGTACAGGCGCGACACTGGGGGTTGCGATCCGTTGCTGGTCACGAAAAAAGACAAAAAAAACCAAAAAACAGTGAGCTCTGGGGGCAGCCCCAGGGCACTCTGAAAAGTGGCTACCAAACAGCCACAGTGAGATCGTATAACTTCGTATAATGTATGGGAGCTCTGATGTTGGAGGCAGGAGAAGGGGGATGGCCCAGCTCAAATGGAGAGAGAATTCATCCTTCTTCCACCATTTGTTCTATTCGGGCCCCCAACAGATTGGATGCTGCCACCACACTGGCAAGGGTGGATCTTCTTTACTGAGTCTACTGATTCAAATGCTAATCTCTGCTGGAAATACTTTCACAGACACACCCAAAATAATAATGGGTCTACTAGCTATCTGGGTATCCCTTAGCCCAGCGAAGGTGACACCTAAAATGAACATCACATTCGTCAGGCATACTCCCCAGTGGTGTTTGCCCCCAGCCCTCAATATATTTCTTGTTATTTAGAGAAACTACATATTCCCTCCTCCCTATTAGTCAACAGCGTGGAGAAGGTCCTTTCTCCCGGAGATTGTAGTGTGTTTGGCTCGCTGGCTGAGGCAGGCCTCCCTCTGCTGGAACACTGGCCATGGTGAGGACACTTGCCGAGGATTAGGAGAGGTGGGCGGACTGTGGACACTCCACTACTTCTCTGCCTCTAAGTTCTTCCCTGATGGGGGTCTATCTACACCATGTGGTGCTAGTGCTGTGTATCTGACCCCCCTGGCATGATGACACTAGTGGAAATAGACAAGGAACAAGTAATTTCCCTAAATAATCATGATTGATTGTTACAAAGGAGATGACCGGTGCCATGAGAGTAACTTAGGAGTTGGCTTAGGGATGTCATGGGCTGGGTTCTCTGGAGGCAGAATCTGAGATGGAGGTCGGCGTGCAGGTCATGATTGATTGTTACAAAGGAGATGACCGGTGCCATGAGAGTAACTTAGGAGTTGGTCTAGGGATGTCATGGGCTGGGTTCTCTGGAGGCAGAATCTGAGATGGAGGTCGGCGTGCAGGTATATCCTGAAATCAATCCCTGGGGGAGGGAGGAGCAGGAAGCCCTGTGTGTGTGGGGTGGCGCGGAGCTGTAATACCAGCCCACTGTCAGCCTCAGCCACCCCTTGGGGAGCTCTGGAGATGGAGCAGCCTTTCAGAGTTGTCCTAAGTTGATGGAAGATGGTTGGGTCTTTGATGAAGGGGGATGGGTGAAGGCTGTCTGCCAGCAGCGCTCCCAGACCTGGCACCAAGTCCCTCACAGAGGGGAGATGTGGTGATACATCTTGTGTCAACCATGAGGAGCGTCATGGAGGAAGGGACACTTCACTTTGGGGATGCAGGGGTGGGCAAAGAAAGAAGAATGGTCCAGGCAAGGGGACAGCATGTGGAAGACCTAACGGCAGGATGAGAAAGAGCGCTCTCCAGGAGCAACATGACCCAGGAGGAAAGCTGGGTGGGTCCATCTCAAGACGAGGAAACAGAACCTCCGTGAGGCCGCTCGACTTGTCCAAAGCAAGGTAACCAGTAAGTGGTGGACCTGGATGTGAACCACAGCTCTGAACTCTGAATCCGGAGTCCTGCCACCATACGCCACTCACAGTTTGGGTCCCAGTCCTTGGTCACTTCTTTCTCTTCTCTGGTCTGGCCATTTCCATTCTCCACTTTCGCTCTCCCTGCTTTTTTGCAGTTTCCACAACTCTGCCCAGTTCAGCACAAATCCTGCCATCGGAAGGGATCCTGGGCTCCCATTTGGGTCAGGTTTGAGGTCAAGGGTTGATCTGTTTTTTGGAAATTAGAGGTTAGGCTGTGGTCACAGTCACAATTCAGCCAGGGACTGAGGTCAGGGCTGAAATTAAAGGTGAATCATGACAGAATTGCTGATAGAGGTTTAGCTGGGGGCCAGGTTTAGAGTTTAGTCTCTAGTAGGGGCTCAGTCTGGAACTGGGACCAGGGCTTAGCCTGGGACTGGTGTCAAAGAACAGTCTAGGACAAATCAGGGCTCAGTTTCAGAGCAAGTTCAGGGCTCAGCCTAGAACCAGGATCAGGGCTCAGTTTGGGATATGATCAGGGGTAAGCATATAGCTGGGATCAAAGCTCAGTCTAGGGCCAGGTTTGGGTCTCAGCCCAGAACCAGAGTCAGGGTTCAGCTCAGCCCCAGGCTCAGGGATGTGAATGTGCATCTGAGAGTAGACTGAGGAGGGTCAGGCGCCCAGCTGCTCAGGCCTGGAGTGTGAGCTGTGCCCAGAGTGAGGATGAGGCAGGAGAAACCCAGCGAGGACAGGGACATACCCCACTCTGAGTCCCAGCGGAGGCTCCGCCCCTGCTGCAATGCTGTGCTCCAGAACCTCTTATTCACTCCCTTCCTCTGACCCAAAACACACACACAGTGTGTGGGAAGCAGGGATTTGGGTACGGTGCCTTGGGGAATGCTGCAGCACCGCTGGAGGCTGGGATCAGCTGGGACTGGTTTGCACAGATCATATGGGACCCCAGGGAAGCCAGAGTCAGCTCCCAGGCAGGCCCAGAGATGAGTGCGGGGAGGGCGAGGTGGTGCAGGCTGCAACTCTCCCAGCCAACCAGCCGGTCATGAGAACTCAAGGCACCATCTTCAGGAGTCCAGGCCTCTGCGAAAACCATTGCCCACTATTCATCCCCAGGGACTGGCACTGCCCAGACCCCTGGAAAGATGACAGCTGGGTGCAGGGCAAAGGATCCTAGGCTGGAGGCCAGGGGCCTGGGTGCCACTGCTTTGCTTCCCTTCTCTGGACCATCTATAAAATGAGAGTAAAATAAATCAAGAAGGATGGGTATTTGACAAATGAGGAAACTGACAATCAGAGAAGGAAGAGTTTGACCCAGGGTCACTGAGCCCAGTGATGGGCAGTGTGGGGACTAGAAACCAGGCCTACTGACACCAAAGCCCTTACTTCTCTTGCCAATCAGGCCTCCTCAGAGGCTGACCTGTCCACACCCCCCCCCATGCAGGCTCCCAGGAGAAGGCAGTAGAAGAGAAGAAGGTGTCGGTGGGGGGCAGAACACACACCCCTTTGGGGTCTGCTAGGATTGTGGAGCACAGAAGACTCGAATAGGCCTAGAGGTCAGGCCTGTCCTGGCGCTCCAGCTCTGGGCCCAGGTTTAAATCTCAGCTTCCCTGCGCACTTGCTGTGTGATCTCGGGTGAGTCACCTCACCTCTCTGAGCAAGATGCAAACCTCCATCTACAAAAGAAGGGTAATCAGAGTCATTTCCTCTTTTGTGATTAGCAGATAAGAAGTCTGTACAGGGTAAATGATCTGTAAATGGCGGTGCTGCTGCTGCCACTGCTGCTGTTGCCACCGCCAGCCCAGCCTTGTCACTCACCACCCTCCTCTCTGTCCCATTGCCACCCCCACCAACCTTTCCATCTCCTCAATGTGCCACACCCCTTCCTGCTTCAGGGCCTCAGAACATGCTGTTTTCTCAGCCTGGTCTGCCCTACAAAAGTCACTTCCTCGGGGCACCCCCACACGAGCTCAGAACATTCTCTACACTTCCCTCTGTAGCACTTGTCAGGACTGCAACGGGAGGCTGGGATTATATGTGTAACAGAATATTAGGAGGAACTTTTCCATTCACCCCAAAATTGTCAACTGGGGTGCAGAGCTGGGTTGAAGAATTGGTGAACACCCCAAATTCTGAAGAGAGGGCACAACAGCTGGGGACAGATGCTCCCTCTAAGGCTTGCTGAGAGAGCAAGAATGAACCTCCCACCCCTCCACTTCCAGAAGATTGGGGGGAGAGGGGGATTCCTCTGGGATGTGAAGCTTCAGTTTCACATGGAAGCTGTGGATTTTCTCTCCTCTTCCCCCCAGAGACCCCTCCCAACCAAGCCCAGTGGGAGAGGCACCAAGAAAATTCATGTTATTATGGAGGCGAGAAAGTCTCTGCTGGGAGGCAAAGCTGGCATCTCCCTCCTGGGGACATTTGCTGGTGGGGCAGACTTGTTCTGCCCCTGGGGCCCATCCGAGCAGGGGAGGATAGAATTGGAGAGAAATGGCAATGGGGCAGCCTGGGCACTTGCCATTTGCTGAGGGTCCACAGAGATCACAGAAAAGAGCTGAACTTGTACCATCTTCTGGTACCCACCCAAGAAGGCATCCACCATCTCACCACACAAGGTGCAGACTGCTGTAGGCAGGAGCAGGGGTGGAGGGGTGGGAAGGTTGGATGAGGTTACCAAGAGGCCAGATATCCATGTCAGGGAAATGCGCAGATTGGGGCTCCTACAAGAGCACAAACACGTGCCTGGAAGACAACCAGCATTCAAATGCCTGCCACACTGAGGGTATTGGCAGCTGATGGGATTAACCCACAGAGAGGAGCTCAGCCATGGGTGGATAAGCAAGGAGATGTGGTGTGTCAAGACCCTATTCTCTCAGCCCCTACACCAGAGAAGCTGGGCTTTAAAAATGGAGGGAGGAATGAAGCACCAACACATGCTACGTATAACACAACGAGCTTTGAAAACATGATGCTAAGTGAAAGAAGCCAGTCACAAAATGCCACACAGTTTATGATTCATTGATATGACATGTCCAGAATAGGCAAATACATAGGGACAGAGAGCAAACTAGTGGATGCCTAAGGCAGGGCCCATGGTGGAGGACAGGATAGGGGTGGGACAACTGCAAAGGGTGTAACACACTTGTAAGGGGAATACCAGAAAGAGAAGACAAAGAGAAAGGAACAGAAGCAACACTTGAAACAATAATAACTGAGAATTTTCCCCAGATTAATGTCAGACACCAAACCACAGATCCAAAAAGATAAGAGAACACTGAGCAGGATAAATGCCAAAAACAAGACAAACAAAACCCAAAAACCAAAAAACTACACCTAGGCATATCATTTTCAAACTACAGAAAATCAAAGGTAAAGAAAAAAATCCCAAAAGAAGCCAGAGGGTGGGCCGGCCTGTGGCTCACTTGGGAGAGTGCGGTGCTGATAGCACCAGGGCCGCGGGTTCGGATCCCATATAGGGATGGCCGGTTGGCTCACTGGGTGAGCGTGGTGCTGACAACACCAAGTCAAGGGTTAAGATCCCCTTACCGGTCATCTTTTTTTTTTTAAAAAAAAAGAAAAAACACCTTACCTATAAAGGAGCAGAGATAATTACATCCAACTTTTCCTCAGAAACCAAGCAAGCAAGAACAGAGTGGAGTGAAATATTTAAAGTATATATAGAAAAAAGAAAAAAACCCACTAACCTAAAATTATGTACCCTAGGGCCGACCCGTGGCTCACTCGGGAGAGTGTGGTGCTGATAACACCAAGGCCCCGGGTTCGGATCCCATATAGGGATGGCCGGTTAGCTCACTGGGTGAGCGTGGTGCTGACAACACCAAGTCAAGGGTTAAGATCCCCTTACCAGTCATCTTTAAAAAAATAAATAAATAAATAAAATAAAATAAAATTATGTACCCTGGGAAATTACCTCCAAAGTGAAAGAGAAAGATTTTCTCAGACAAACAAAAATTGAGGGAATTTCTTGCCAGTAGACCTGCCTTGCAAGAAACGTTAAGAGAAGTCTTTGGGGGCCGGCCCTGTGGCTCACTCGGGAGAGTGCAGCTCTGGTAGCACTGAGGCCGCAGGTTTGGATCTTATATAGGGATGGTCAGTGCACTCACTGGCTGAGCGTGGTGCGGACAACACCGTGCCGAGGGTCGTGATCCCCTTACTGGTCAAAAAAAAAAGAGGGGGCCGGCCCGGTGACGCACTGCTACAGTGCGCTGCTTGGGAAGCGTAGCGGCGCTCCCGCCGAGGGTTCGGATCCCACATACAGACCGGCCGCTCACTGGCTGAGCAAGGTGCGGGAGCAACACCGAGGGTTGTGATCCCGTAGCCGGTCCAGGTCCGGTACGGGGGCGACACTCAGGGTTGCGATCCGTTGCCGGTCACGAAAAAAGACAAAAAGGAGAGAGAGAAAAAAAAAAAAGAGAAGTCTTTAGCATCTATATAAAGAAAGAAAAGCGCATCAGAGAAGAAATAAGTGAAGGTAAACTAAAACATTTTTTTTTCTAATGGATAGGGGATTTCTTTTTGGGTTGATAAAAATGTCCTAAAACTGACTGTAATGCTGTGAACTAGAAACCATTGAATTGTACACTTTAAATGAATGAATTGTATGATATGTGAATTATATCCTAATAAAGCTGTTATTTAAAAATGGAGGGGGATTCAGTTTGGGATGATAAAAAAGTTCTGGAGATGGAAAGTGGTGATAGTTGTACAACACTGTAAATGTACTTAATGCCACTCAACTGTACACTTAAAGATGGTTACAATGGTAAAATTTATGTATATGCTACCATAATTTTTAAAAATACATTTTAAAATAGAGGGGAAGTATCCCAGAACCCGACTATGCACCCCCAAATATTGGAGTCAGAAGACCAAGGAGGTGGAGCCGGCTCGTGGCTCACTCAGGAGAGTGCGGTGCTGATAACACCAAGGCCACGGGTTCGGGTCCCATATAGGGATGGCCGGTTCGCTCACTGGCTGGGCGTGGTGCTGACAACACCAAGTCAAGGGTTGAGATCCCCTTACCGGTCATCTTTTTTTTTTTTAAAAAAAAGAAGACCAAGGAGGCACAGCTTCAGTTAATGTCTGATGAAAGAATGAAGAGCCTCCCCTACTTGACAGAGAGGGAAACTGAGGCCCAGGAGGTCATGGCCCTGCCCAGGACCACACAATGAGGCAAAGGCAGAGGCTGGACTAGAACCCAGACTTCCATGTCCCATGGCCCAGGCCTGTTCTAGGTGAGGCTGGAGTTCAGTGACAGCCCCTCCCCCAGCTGTGCACATCTGTCAGCCTCAGTGGGATGGGACAATCGCCCAGAAACCCGGCCAAGGACTCAAACATCCAGGACAGAACAATGGGAGGTGCTTCTGAGGGGCAGAGTTGGCAGGCTAGCCCAAAGCCTGGGCCCTGCAGGGCTGCCCTCTCCTGCCTGGCTCTGGGAGCTGCATTCCTCAGGTGACACCTCATCCTGCCACCCCAAATCTTCCCAGCCAGCAGTGCTGGGCTGCTGTCCCAGTCAGTTACTCCCTGGGGGATGAACTCAGCAGGTTCCTCCCTTCCCTGGGTCTCAGTTTCCCCTTTGGTATAATCAGGTTCCATCCAGCTCTGCTAGTCCCATTCAAATCTGCATGGCTATTGCCGACACTGACACCTTGGAACATTCAACCCTGCCTTTGCGTGCCACTAGTGTGAGGGGAGAGATGACCCCGCCCTCAGAATCCTCAGACCAAGTGGGAGACACAGCCCTGCACACAGGAGCTCCTGACTTGCTAGAGAAGACGCAGCTCTGCCTTTAGGAGCCTCCAGTCTAAGGAGGGAGACCACCCGGATTTAGGAACTCCTAGTCTGATGGGGAAGACTTGCTACCAGCAGGGGTCCCCTGTGTCAATGCTTGGGCTTAGGTTGGCTTCTCTTTTTCAGATACCCGCTCCTCTTCCCAGCTGTGGCAGGAGGAGCACATACTGCTGTTTGTCAGAACTCAGCATCTCTTCTAGTTTACACAGCAGTCGGCCCCACCTCA
>NW_007726872.1:259099-260615 GCF_000696425.1 Galeopterus variegatus | reverse complement strand
CCCTCAGGGAACTGGTGGAAATGATTATCTGGGCTGGTCGGGGCTGAAGGTAGAGAAAATCCAGTTAGTGTCCAGGGATGAGAATCTAGCAGCCTGCGGTATGTAGTGGTGAAACAACTAATTAAATTGAATTAATTAATTAAATTATGGCCTGTGACCATCTGGAAGAAGTGCCATCGAAGGTGGAGATTTGAGGGCCGAGTCCACATGGCACTAGGTGCATGATTTCAGAGAGGGGGTGTGTTTCTGTGACACTGGACGATTAAAAGAAAAATAATAACAAGCTTAAATCCCTACATTTTTGGCTCAAGGTACAGACAGGAGCCTAGGAACTTCTCAGAACTGGACTGGAAATTCTCTTATCTTCTACTGCAGTGGGATTAAGTTTGTGGAAAACTGAATGCAAAGGCTGATCCTTTGCATCACTGAATTACACTGGCGGTTGAGCTCACAGCTTCCTCTTCCACAGCCTGCTGTGTAAATGCGAACAGTTCCTCAAGNTACTGCTGTTTGTCAGAACTCAGCATCTCTTCTAGTTTACACAGCAGTCGGCCCCACCTCAAGCTGCGGCCACGGCCAGTGTCCTGATGAGCTGCCCATGCACTGACGCCTGACAGAAAGCACGTGCTCCTGACACACCACCTGCTTTTGGTGAGAAGCTCTCTGGCCCGGCTGCGGCTGCTCCAGTTCCTGAGATGGTGCCCCCTTGGTCCAAGACCTGCCACGGACAGGCCAACAGCAGCATCACCTAGAATTAGGGAGTACTCAGACTGGACAGGCTCTTCCTGTCTCTGCTGAGGCCCAAAGACCAAGGTTGGCCTAAATTTAGGGCAACCCCTCCGGAAGCTTGGCCCTGAGCTGTCTGGCGTCCATGGTGTCCAGCCAGGTTCTCACAGTACCCCCAAAGTCTGGCGTCATTACTGATGAAGAAAGGCAGAGCCTGGTTCCCCATCTATAAAATGGGGTTGATAAAAGTAACACCTCTCAAAAGATAATTGTGAAGATTAAATTCTAACGGTGACGTCAAAACGTTAGCGCAGTGTCTAGCCAAGGTGAGTATTTGCGGGTTTGTTTTCGCTTTTTTTCTTCCTGCTCATCATTCAAATTCCTTTTTTATTTAGGGACAGGGAGACAGCTCTGTTCTTCCAGCTCAGAAGCAGACATTTGCCTGGTCAGCTAGGAGCAGGCCTGTCACCTGACTCGATCAACCAGGAACCTGTCCCGAATCGAAGGAATACAAAGATGCTGCAGAGATAGGACAGTCAAGATCATTCGTGGGGGGCAGTGCCAAGGCTAGGACGTCTGGTAATGGTGGCCCAGGCCACAGCAGCAGCAGCAGACGTTTCCTGTAGGGGCGTCTCACCTGTGTCCTGGGCTGCCAGCCTCCCTCCACATGTGCCCTCGCCCCAAGCCCCCTTCTCCAATCGATTCTGTGAGCTCCTTGGTGTCCTTCCAATAAATTCCCATTCTGCTTAAATTAGTGAGAATCAATTTCCACTGATTTTAACCAAGAAAC
>NW_007726872.1:254253-258687 GCF_000696425.1 Galeopterus variegatus | reverse complement strand
CGGTTGAGCTCACAGCTTCCTCTTCCACAGCCTGCTGTGTAAATGCGAACAGTTCCTCAAGGCTGGACCTGGGTCCTCTTCTCTCCCTGTCCTGCAGCCCTGTGGCATATGGGATGCACGTGGCTGCAAGTAACAGAGAACTGCGCCAGCGGAGGCCCAGAGGCAGCAGCTCCTGGCCCGTGCAGATCCGCTGTCAGTATGCTCTTCTCTCCCAGCTCTGCCATCTGCGGGGTGGGCTTTATCCACCGGGGTGCTGGAGCCAGCTCATATTGGCTTGAGAGGACTGATCGTGTGTGTCCTAACTCTGAGATCAGTGATATCATGTTGGTAGCTTGAAATTAGCCATGGTGGGCATATTTACACTAGGAAATCAGTAAACACTACAAATTAAGGTTTTCTTTTGTTTTAATTGGAGAGGTGGTCTATCAGCACACCACCAGCTTCATCCAAGATCCAGCTCCCTAAAGGGGTAACATGGGCCACCTGATTCTTTGTTTTTGTGCCTAGGAGAGGGAGAGAGAGAGAGAAACTCTCTCTCCTGAACTTGGAGCCAAGTCCTATCCCCTAGCCTCACAGGGAACCAGCCCCAGGATGGCATGACCTGACTGGCTGCATCTCCCTGGGATCCCCTCTGGAGCTGGGGTGTGGGGCTAGCTTCCCCTGCAGGGCGAGGGCTCTGTTGGGGTCAGATCTCTGAATAAAAATGGGGTTCTTCAGGGAGTGAGGAAAGAGAAAATGGGGGGATGGGTGGCACCCATCCCACCACACTCTTCTGGGGAGGCTCACCCACACCTGTGGCTTCACTGTCAGAGCAATGTCCCCAGCCCAGATTCCTCTCTGAGCTCGACGTGTATAACTGCCCACCTACTGGACATGTCCACTTGGATGATGATGGCAATACTGTAATAGCTAATGCACATAGCACTGACCACGTGCCAGGTACTGCTCCAAGGGCTTTACATGGACTGGCTCAGCTAGTCCACACAAGAGCCTATGGTGGGGGGGGTTCCATTATGACCCCCATTTACAGATGAGAAAAACAAGGCTCCGAGGGGTGGTGTAAGTTCTCCAGAAAACATGCCAGGGTCACTAGTGGTGGAGCCAGGACCTGAGCCTGGCTCAGTCTCTGCTCTGAGCCTCCACCCCGTCCCCTCCTCACTCCACACCTGCCGGAAGCCCTTCCCCACCTTGCCTAACTCCAACTCTACATTCTGGTCTCACCACAGGCCTCCCTGCTGTAAGCCTTTCTAACCCCAGGCCAGGTTCAAGCCCCATCTCTGGCTGGCACAGTGGTTCCACCTCCCACACTGGGTGCTGTCACTGTCTGGCTTCTCGTCTGTTCCCCCGCATGAACACCGAGTCCCTCGAGGGAAAGAAATGAATGTTACTCATCTCCATGTACCCAGAGCCCTTGGCTAGGACCTGGCGCACGGGGGCATCTGGTAAAGAACAGGTGGGTGAAAGCCCAGCTCAGGCCCTCCATCCAGCCAGGTCCCTGGGCTCTGGCAGTCCCAGAGTGTGCAGATCCTTTGTCCAACTTTCCACGCCATTGTCTGGCAGTCCCTCCACCCCTCCACCTCCCCAGCTGGGTCTACTTCACACTCTCAGCACGGATCTCCTTACTTCCGTTCCTCAGCATCCTTCCTGCTTTACTCTTTTATTAAGATTCTAATTAAATAATTCTAATTAAATGTAATGAGCTGAATCGACAAACTTACTGCGACAAAGCAGCATTCAAGACAGGCTCTCTCTTGGTCTTTCTCAGGCAGTGGAAGTGGGATGACAGGGGCCTTTGCAGACTAGGATGACACTGCAGGCCTTGGCCGGACTGGCATACTTTTGGGGACATCACCATGGGAGAGAACCACTGGCTGGATATCCATGCCCAACTGAGGTCTCTCCCCCACCTCGCCGCCCCTTGCTCCCTGCTTTGGTAGAAGTTCCCCTGCTCTCAGAGACAGGGAGCACCAGCCTGGACCACACTGTCAGCCTCTCTTTGGTCTGTGCCTCAGGCCAGTCACAATATCCCTGCCTGATGGCATCACATTGCCTCCTCCACACCAGGAGGGGCAGGCCAAGGCTGCAGATGTGGGTTTGCTAACCACATGGGCATCTGTCTCAGCCCTCCATCCCTGCTCTCTGAAGAGGAAAAAAGGCCTGGACTGCAGTCTGTCCTCTGCCTTTCTGTGTGGCCTTAGTCAGGTTCTATCCCCAATCTGGGCCCCACTTCAGTTTCCAACAAATGACAGGGCCCCCAGGTTCAGGAATCTGACCCTGACTTAGGGCTGGCAGGGCCCAGACATCATACAGTTTTCCTTACTGGGTGGTAAGAGCCCTGGTGCAGCCTGGTGACCTGGCAGGGAGGGTCTCTGGGTTCAAAGCACTGCATTTGGGGACCAGCGGCTTAGAGTCCTCCCTACTTCAGCTGTCAGAGGCCCCCAGGTAGCAAGCCCTCAACTGAAGCCCCTAAGAAGCAGGTGCCAAGCCTGCTGTGTCCCAGGGCCATCTGTTTAGATTCACTGTAAAAACTGGAGCTGAGCTCTGTGGAATGTCAAGCAAGCAAGGGCCCCAGACAGTGACAAGGACAAAATCAAAGACACCCCCACTGCTGTCCCTACAACATGCAGGTAGCCACAGACACGCACAAGGAAACACACGTGTGCTCTCCCCTGACTCACGCACGCATGTTCATGTTCAGGCACACACGTCTGTGGCACACGCAGAGCCACGGAGCCAACACACGCTCACTCACACACCCAGGGAAATACACAACACGCCCCGAGATACTCACTGCATCCCAGCTTTGTGCATGGGTGGCAGGGACTGGGAGCCACCAACCCTGCACATCACACAAGAGCGCACAAGCCCTGACACATGGATTTGGGACCACCACCAAACCCAGGCGCCTGGCTGTGCACATGTCATTTTCCTCGACTAGCAGACACCCCAATCAAAGACAGAGGGCAAGGAAATACCAGTTCCCTTTTAACCCTCCACCTGTCCTTTTCATGCCCACAGGCTGCTTTCTCTTGGGCTCACTCCTGAATGACTGTAACCCCCTAGAGGTCTCTGCATCGATCCTGGCCATACAGGCTGTGTGTCCTCATGTCCCCACCCCCCACCCCACACAGAGCCCTCCAATAACTCCTCTTACACAGAAGCAGGTCCAAACCTTCCCACGGCCTTGTGGCCCCACCTGTGCCTGCTCTCACCCCACTTCCCCGTCCCCTCCGGCCTCCCACCTCTCCTCCACCAGGCTCCCTGGGCTCCTCCTGCTCTCCACACATTCCAGACTTCTGCCTGACTCAGGGTTTTTGCACAAGTTATTTCTTGGGTCAAGTGCTCTTTCTCTGGAAGCCTTCCAATACCTCCCTACTTCCTCCAAAGGCCCCTGACCACCCCAGCAGCACTGTCCTGCTGGGCCACTCTCTGTCCCTCCCCCTTTCTTCCTTCATAGAGCTCACAGCACACATCTTATTTATACTCATCTGGGGGGAGGGTCAGTACTCCTCCCCCGTCAGCAGAATGTCAACTCCACGAGGATGGGGAATTTTGCAGTTTTGTTTGCTGCCATGGTCCAAGCACCAAGAAGCCAGCCTGGCATATGGTGGGTGCTCGATCAATGGGTGTTGGGTGAATGACTGGACCCCCAGCCTGGCTGAGACAGCATCCAGGGGTAGGCCCCGGCTCAGGAGCAGACAGACTGGGGTACAGTCCTGGTTTTGTCAATTCATCTCTTGAGTTTCGGATCTCACACGGCTGCCCTGAGGATTACATGGCAGATAATGTGTGTGCACTCTCAGCATGGAACCCAACACATGGCAGGTGTGGCGGGGAGGTTTTCTCTGGGCTAACCACCCCAGTTTCTTTCACTCTCTCCACTCCCCAGGAGCATCAGGGCAGGAGGGGTGCTAGATGGTCCTCTGCGTCTGGGCCCCATTCCCTTCCCACCCGCGTACCCTCCTGCATCTCAGATGCCTGCAAACCTCTTCCCACCTCCCTTTGCCAGGAGGCTTCCAACCAGCTTCTGCCAATGAGACGTGATCCCATGAAAACCGCAGCAGCAGCAGGCAGCTGAAATCACAGGCAGCAGTACCCGCAGCTCCGACCTTCTTGGATTCCCTGAGCCCTTGCAAGGACCTCTTTCACACTCCACCCCTTCCAGTGGTTGTGAGAGCTGCTTCTTTTTGTTAAATACCTTCCTATTTGAAACAGCTAAAGTGGAACGTCTTCCTGACTAGACAATGAAGTTTGTAGAGTTTCTCCTGAGGACACAATGTGGGGGTGGGAGGAGCCAGAGTGTGCACCTGGGTGGCATCAGGGTGAAAGCTGGTAGGGCACGACTGGTCTGTCTCCCCAGGTGGGCTTCACCCCTTGGGAGAGACTGACCTTCCCCACCTCCCTGTCCTGCTCCTGCCCCCCCCCCCCCCCCCC
>NW_007726872.1:252350-253482 GCF_000696425.1 Galeopterus variegatus | reverse complement strand
TGAACTCATTTAACTCATTTTCCTCTTAAAATATCCCTGTTTGGACAATACTGTTATCCCATTTTACAGATGAGGAAAGTGAGACCCAGGCTATGAAGTTAACTTATACAGCTAATGAGTGGCACGACTGGGATTCAAACCCAGCCCAGTCTGCTGGGCTCCAGTGGCGGTGCTTGTGATCACAGCTCTGCGCATGCTCTGCCGGCATCCGTGCCAGCAGCTGGAGCTGCAGCTGAGACCTCGGGGCGCTCGAGGAAGGACAGTGAAGAGACGGGAGATGAGCTGATGCTCATTATGTGCTTGAGAATTCACCACGGGCCTCTCTCCAGCCTCTTATTGTAATCATTTCCACTTCCCTACAAGCATGCAGACCTCCTGAGAGGATGGAAGCGACTTCTCTCTCCCCTCCACAAGGTGGACACACGACTGGGCATGGGGTCTGCAGAAAATATGGCTCAAATCCCAGCTCTGCCTCTCAACTGCCCGTGCATCCCAGGAAAGTCCTGTGCCCTCTGAGGGCCTCAGTTCCCAACTGTAAGCAAGGTGGGTGGGCTGGAGGACCATCAGGGCTCTTCCAGCACTAACATTCTAGAATCTCCCGTTGAAGACATTTTGAACACCAATGTACTCAGTCAGGGCAGAGGGGTGGACCACAGAACATGTTTTACCAAACCAGGCTGGACTGGGCACGCCATGGGCTGTGTTGACAGGGACCCACAGCACCTGAGCCCAAAGTGCACAGGAGAGTTTGTCATACCACGGGTCTGACAGCCTGTGAGGGGGCCCATCAGGTGCAGAAGCTCCAGCACCACCTGCTGACCCAGGGCTGCCCCTTCTCTTATGGGAAGTGGGGCTGGTTCTGACCCTTTGAAGAGCTGACTCACCACTGATGGCCACTCTCTGCCAGGTGCTATGCTGGGCACTGGGGCCTCAGGGAGCCCCCAAGCTAGGGAAGGTGGTCTCCAATCTTTCTATTCCTGCTTCAAGTCTCAGCTGGAACACTCCCCTCTTCCAGGAGCCACCCTGGCTTCCCCAGCCACCATTCCTCAGCTCTGACTCAAGTCAGCTCTGACTTCCGATGATTCGCTGGTGTGCTGCTAACCCAGCCCACACCCAGCCCAAAGGGCATTTT
>NW_007726872.1:244194-251606 GCF_000696425.1 Galeopterus variegatus | reverse complement strand
TGCAGAGAGGCAGGGCCAGCCCAGGACAGTGGCTAACACACAGGCTCTGAATCCCAGGCCTTCCCCTTAGCAGCTGTGTAAGGCTGGCAGCTCATATAAACTCTGTGAACCTCAGTGTCATCGTCTCTAAAATGGGCCAATACCTATTAACATCTGCAGAGAGGCAGGGCCAGCCCAGGACAGTGGCTAACACACAGGCTCTGAATCCCAGGCCTCCCCCTTAGCAGCTGTGTGAGGCTGGCAGCTCATATAAACTCTGTGAACCTCAGTGTCATCGTCTCTAAAATGGGCCAATACCTATTAACATTGTCACTGTGCAGCTTCTTTAACTTGTGTAGATGCTGCCAGTGTTCCAGAGATGTGTTCATCTTCTTCCACCCTCTCTGGGGCTGCCATTCACCACCGCTCCCAGAGGAAGCCATCCACTTCCGAGACACCAGAGCTCACTCTGGACCCCATGGGCAGACTGTGCTCCTGGGGGGCAGCATGGGGACCCAATGTGATGAGACATGGCTCTGTCAAGTGCTAAACCGGGCAAGTCTAGAGGAGCGGCCCCAAAGGGCAGCCACCTGGGAAGAGGTGGGAGGGATTGGTTCTGGCCAGTCTATGAAGTAGACCCCTGCCCTGCCACTCTGCCTGTGGAGACACTGCTGGCCGGTAGTTCCTGGTGTAGTCCATGGTAGAGGCTGACCATTGCTGGGGCTGCCGGCAAGGCAGAACAGGGCTGGGCAGCTCAGCTTGGGTCTGCTCTCTGCCCGGCCAGGTGGGATACAGGGCAGTGGAAGTATACTCAAGCTCTGGAGTCATGCAGACCAGAGTTCGAATCCCAGATCCACCTCTTACAGGATGTGAGACTTTGGTCAACTGTTTATTCTCCCTGACCCTAAGTTGCCCCATCTCGAAAATGGGACCAAAACCACCCACCTGTAGCATGGTTGAGGACTAATATCACCAATATTAGGTGTAAAGAACCCAACAGTGCCAAGGGTCACTTCCTAATACACAAACAGACCCCCTATTCCGATGCCTACATGGGGAGTGGTGGAGGGAGGAAGGCCGAGGGAAGACCAGGCCCCAAACCAGCATCCTGGACATGGAATCTGCCCAGATTCCCTATTCAGGCTTGTCAGAAAGTCCTCGGAGAGATTTAATTGGGATGGTACCTCCTCCTGGGAGAGAAGACCCTGACGTCTGCCCAGTGAAGCTGAAGGTCACATCACATCTGAAAGGCGACTTTGTTCTTCCCGGCCTCATCTGTTATGCATGAAAGAGCACACGGCGGGTGCTCAGGATTCATAATTTGAGACATCTGGAGACTAAAGACACTGGCCAAATTTAAACCGAAAGATGAACTTGTTGGGTGTCTTTTCAGATTATAGGGGAAAGAAGCAAGCAGAGAGTTTCTTACCACCTACGATCCACTCAGAATTCACAGGGAGTCTGCCTAACAGCTGACATCAGAGGGCTCGACCTTCAGGTTCTGGACATTTTAACTATCACCATTTGAAAGGGACGAAGAGACAAATGCCCAAGGACACACCCACAAGCCACAGCTGAAGGGCAGAGGCCTGGGACAGTGGCTGAAGGAACTTTGAGAGCAGCCTTTCTGTGAAGGTCACTGTGCAGACCGACAGGTCATCCCGGGCCACACAACCACAGACTGAGCTCCGGGGAGGCCAGGAGATAGTGGAGCAAGGGTCACACAGGTCTGAGTCTGGGCTGTGGCCCTGCCCAGCACTCAAAGCATGACTGCCTTCCCCTCCTTGCCCTGGTGTCCCCAGCAGGAAAGGGAACTAATACTATGTGGACTCAACACAACCATTACGATGAGATGAAGCTGCAAGCTCAGCGCAGCCCTCAGCACACAGTAAGAGCTCAGTTAACACCTGCCGCTATTCTCAATTCTACTTTGGCTCTCTCAAATGTATTTGGTTCAAATTGCCCTTTGCTCTGAGATAACCTTTCAGCTGTCTGAGTGATAATGGTCACCTCTGAGTCTCACAAAACTCAGGGAGGCAGAAAGGGAGGAGACTGCTGTACCCTTTCACAGATGGGGAAACCGAGGCTCAAGGAAAGAGGTGACTGACCCAGAGGCAGAGCCAAAGCTAGACCTTGGGTCTCCTAAGGTCACTAAAACACATGCCACTGTCCCCCATCACACTGAAGCCACACATTGAGTTCACCTGGGCACTGCCTCGTCTGCCTTTCCCAGCACTGAGCCCCAGGCCCAGTTCATGTTCAGCACAGTAAGGCTGTCGAGTGAGTAAATGTCATGGATCCACTGAAGAATGTGATGGGAATGACCATCCCCAGGGAGGTTACACACAAAACCATATCCACATTTCGGGGGCTTCGCGGACCCTGGCCAGGACCCCCTGACCTCGGCTTTCAGAGACTCTTCAGTGCTGACCCACTGCATCAGTGGTGTGGCCTCGACGCGTCATCCAGAGACAAGCTTATCACACACACACCCACTGGCTGGGTGAAAAGGAGGCCCCACTGGGCCTTCAACCAAGGACCCTGGTGCCATTATCCCCCACTCTTGGGCCAGTGGTCACTGCTGCTCCCATCACCAAAGGGCAGGAGCTGCCGGACACTGCCCTCCCACCTGTCATGTACAGTACTGTCCCAGCCACCAGGTCACTCCATCTAAGTGCCATGTGTATTTTAAAAAGAGAACATTTATTTGTTTTTCTCCTCTTTAGAACTTTGACAGCATCACAAAGTAAAGCACAAGACTCATCTGCAGACACAGGGGAAGCACACCCGCTTGTCACAAAGAGACCGAGGCAAGAGCTACAGTGTGACCTGCACAAACAGCTGTCTTTCTCGGGACCCTGGCCCCTGTGCCAAGGATGGTCCATGCCCCATCCCACCCTTGCTGCCTGATGACAGATGCAGAGGCTGATACCTAGCGGGAGGTGGGAGCGGGGCTGCAGGAGCTGGGGCAGGGAAAGGGAATTATCCTCATATTGACAAAGACCCTATAGACCCCATCCGCCTCTCCCCCAGGCACTTCTGTCTAATGTGTTCTAACCAAACACTTGGTGAGACAAGTGGAGTCTAAGAAACGGTGTGTGTTTTTCCTGGCAGAACCTGATCCTTCAAGCCAGGTCACTGGAAGCACCTCAGGATGGAAAAGATGCCCGCAGCTGCGCCAGGTTTTGGGATACTGGTAGCCCCATGGGGTAAAAGGAGAGGAAGAAAAGAGATTCTGAAGTCAGATTGCTGCTGGTACGCCTCGACCCAGGGTCGCAGCGTCAGGAAAGAGAACAGCATGATGCTTACAGAGTTTGATTTTGTTTCGCCCTCTGAATTAGCAGACTTCAAACACTCGCATTTTCACGGAAATCAACAGCGAGACAGCTAGCAGGGCACGCAGGCTTCCGCCAGCTCTGTGTGGAAAGGCACCAGATGGCTTGTTATGAAACACATTTTGGTCAGAAAATAGCTGGGGTTTTTTGGTTTCTGGGAGGACAACAAAGCTAGTTAAAAAGGAGGCGTGAGTTGTGAGAGGTGCCAGCTCTGTGTGGAAAGGCACCAGATGGCTTGTTATGAAACACATTTTGGTCAGAAAATAACTGGGGTTTTTTGGTTTCTGGGAGGACAACAAAGCTAGTTAAAAAGGAGGCGTGAGTTGTGAGAGGTGGGGGTAGAGAAAGCTGCTTTGGCATCAGATCTGGACTCCACCCCTTCCACGCTTGTAGCCTTGGTTTCCTCATCTGTAAAATGGCTGTACAACATTTCTAAATGAATCTAGGTATTAAGTTTCACACACCATCTCAGGAAGTGTGGGGAAGCAGGGCTCTGAGATGCTTGCACACATAGACACACAGACAAAACAGAAGAGTAGGCACCACCTCGTCTGCAGGAGTGGAGAGGCAGGGATGGGGACCCTGATGGAGGGCAGTCATTCAGAGATGATCCCCACTGCCACAGTCAGACTCTGGGAGTCATGGACAGCCAGTTACACTGGTTCCAAGCACTGATGGGGACCATTCACAGTACTTTGGGCCCCTTCTCATGGAGGAAGGGCAGAAAGAAAGCTCTATTTAATGCAGCACTATGGGCAAGCCCCCGGGGGCCACACTTGCTGTGTGTGCTTTAAAGTGCCAAGCTGAGTGTTGTCTTTGGTCAGGGCTGCCCCTCAGGGTGTCTGAGAGCCCTGGGGTCCAGGGCTCAAGCCTGGACCTGCTGGGCCCTGCGGAAGGTAGGCTGGAAGACACAGTCCTCTCCTGAGGCTGCGGGTGCCCACCTGTACTCAAAAGATGCTGGAAATCCGACTGCTTTCAGTAAGAAGCAGAGTTACCTCCAGGGAAATCCTGGTCCTTACAAAGAGAGAAGGAACAAGAAATGCTTTGGTGACTGTCCTGATACCCACAGCTGGAGCAGAGCTTGTGTGGGAAGAGAGAGCAGGAGGCCAGTTACAGCACTGCATGCTACGCAGCAGGAGACGTGCCTGACGCAATACTGGCTCCCGAGCATAAACCAGGAGTCACTGAATAAATATTCAAGGCATCTTTCAGTTCTTAGAGAAAGAGCAGGGTTAAAAAAAAATCTCTCTCTTTCCCCCTGCTTGACTGGCTGCAACTTTGATCTGCAGGCAGGCAGTGCTGCAGGTGGGAAGAGGTGGTTGGTGGGTCCTGGAGCTGGCTCCCCTGCCGAGGTGGCTTTGGTCTGTCACGTGTCAGGGCCGGTTGTGTCCTGCCGGCCCTGGGCCCTCAGAAGCTGAAGAGATCATCCTGCTCGGTGCCGCTGCTGTCAGGCTTGTCCCAGTCACTAGGTGAGAGGCACTGAGCATAATGGATGTCCTGTGCTGTCAGCCCAGTGTCCAGGACTTGAGGGTTCGTCCGCGATTGGGCAAGCCTGGAAGGCAGAGCTGTGTGAGTTGAGCATTGGGGCCAGGGGTTGGTGGGGGCCTGAGAAGCCAGTCCAGCCTGGCCAGCACCAGGGTCAGCAGCAGGAAAACGGAGGGACACAGGGCCAAGGAAGTTCCAGATGCCAGGAGAGGTGGAGCCTCTGACCAGAGAGCCTCCCCTTGAGGGTCACAGGGGCCAGAAAAGCGTGGGGCAGGCAGAAGGCATTCCCACCCCCCTAGAGAGAAGCCAGAATGCCCACACAATGCCATGGCTGTCAGGGAATGCCAGGGCAATGGGTGGCAATGGGGGCGAGCCATGGCAAGGAAACTGGTCCAACCATGAGAAGACGATTTGGCCGTAACTGAGTTCAATACTGCACTGTTCAAAAAGCAAATTTTAAAAGAGAGACAACCTAAATGTCCAAAAGAATAGGGGAGCATGAAGTAAATTACAGCCCATGTCCTCAAGAGTATGTTAGGCAGTCAATGAACGACGTGTTTCTGGGAGTTTTTAACAGCCTGGAGAAATGCTTCCGACACATTGATGTTAAGTGAAAAACCAGGATCCCAAAATGCATACATGAGGAGCTGATCAATGAAAAATAATGTATATGTATAGGATTAGCATAAATTAAGCCCAAAAATCTGGGCTGTGGGATTACGAGATGGTGTTATTTTCTGCTTAATGCTTTGCTGATTTTCAAAATTGTTAATAAAGGGTACATGATACTTGAATAATCTTGAAAAGCAAATGGAAGATCTTCTAAACAAGAGGGTTGTAGACAGCCACTGAAGCAGGGAAGGTGGTAAAAAGAACATCTCTGCCTCCAGGAAGGGACTGTGTGTGCACCCCCGCTGCGGGCTGGGCCAAGGAATTTCCACCAGGCTCTGGCAGGAGGGGCCAAGAGGGCAAAAGCCCCTGCCTCCGCTCCCACCCAACAAGCAAAGCCCCTGCTGAGAGCCCCTGAGGGAGAAGGGGAGGCCTGACTGACCAGGGCCTAGTGCTTTGGGCTGCCCAGGCCTCTCTCAGCCACAGCCTTCGTGGTGGCATGTCCCCAGGCTATGGTAGCCATGGCTACAGGGATGGCCCCTGGGAAAATGAGAAAATGCCACCACCCTCAGGCTTTACCAAAATATCTCCTCACTGTGCCTGGCATTCCTCCTCTATGGAACACTCTGGGGGCTTAATTAAGCACTGCCTTCTCCCTGCCTCTTTTCATAAATGCAAAACCTCTGCAGGGAACAAAGCCTGCAAAAAAAGCCAATTTTTGAGGGCTACACCAGGTGGAGGAGGAGGAAATCAGCTCGAGCTGCATGCAGTGTGTTTAGTTCAGCTCAGACTCACCACAGCAGCCACCAGGAAGGGTTTTTGACTCCACAGTAAGCACTTTCTAACAGATCTGGCCAACCCTGGCAGGGGCTCTTTCCCCAGGTGGTGAGCTCCTGTCTCTGGAGGTATTCAAGTAGCAGGATGGGGATCCTCACTGTGGAGGTCAGTGGCTTATGTTCTCTGACATGGCACAAGGCCCCAGGAGGAAAGGACAGGCAGGGCGGGCCCACACATGCTAGGCCCCCATCTGCAGCACAAGGAACCCAGCTAACCTACCTGGAAAATGCTTCATCCAGGCCGTCATCCAGCTCCTTGGGAAAACAAAGCAGGAGATGAGAACTCTGTTGGGGGAGCCCATGCCCACAGCTGGGGCCTGTCCTGGCCCTGGGTAAGCGACAGGCTCAGAACACAGTATAGGGGTATGCCTGGAGCAACAGGCACAGGCAGGCCCCCACCTGACTGCCGCCACCAGCATCTCAACCCACAGACCCAGAGCTGGGGCTTTGTGACAGGAGAAAGGGCATATCACGGGGCGTCTGGAAACCTGGGCGGGTTCCATTCCCTGCTCTGCCACCACCTGCCTGTGGGACCTGGGGCAAGTCACTGCTCCTCTTTGAGACTCAGCTTTTCCTTCTGTAAAATGAGGGGGTGGAACCTGATGACTTCTAGGGCTTTCAAATCCCAAAAGCAAGAGGGTGGGGAAGGAGGTTTTCTTGTCTTCATCCACTTCCAAAAGCCAAACCAAAATTCCAAGCCTATGAAGAATACTGATGGCGGGAATCCCATAGCCTCAGAAGACAAACGCTGGGCGAGGTCCCTCCATGGCCTCCCGATGAGGATGGGCAAGTGACAAGCATGGTTTCCAGACAGCAGAGAACAGTCTCGAGGGACACCCGGGTAGTCCCCAATAGCCAAATGGACTTGACATTTGTTCAAGTCCCTCAATGTTCCAGATTTTTAAAAATTAAAGAGATATGACAAGAAGAGTTAACATGAGATCCTGCAATGGATCCTGGACCAAAAAAAGGACATTGGAGGAGCAAATGGAAGCATGTGAGTAAGTTCTATAGGTCATCTAGAGTGTTGTGTCAGTGTCGGTTTCCTGATTTTGATCTCTGTGATGTGGTTATGAAAGATGGCAACATTTGGGGAGTCTGGATGAAGGGTGAACAGCAATTCTTTGTACTATTTCTGTAACAAAGTCTCAAATTATTTCCAAATGAA
>NW_007726872.1:224053-243850 GCF_000696425.1 Galeopterus variegatus | reverse complement strand
CTCGAGGGACACCCGGGTAGTCCCCAATAGCCAAATGGACTTGACATTTGTTCAAGTCCCTCAATGTTCCAGATTTTTAAAAATTAAAGAGATATGACAAGAAGAGTTAACATGAGATCCTGCAATGGATCCTGGACCAAAAAAAGGACATTGGAGGAGCAAATGGAAGCATGTGAGTAAGTTCTATAGGTCATCTAGAGTGTTGTGTCAGTGTCGGTTTCCTGATTTTGATCTCTGTGATGTGGTTATGAAAGATGGCAACATTTGGGGAGTCTGGATGAAGGGTGAACAGCAATTCTTTGTACTATTTCTGTAACGAAGTCTCAAATTATTTCCTGGCAACATTTGGGGAGTCTGGATGAAGGGTGAACAGCAATTCTTTGTACTATTTCTGTAACAAAGTCTCAAATTATTTCCAAATGAAAAATTAAAATTAAAGAAAAGTTCGGGTTTCTCTGGGAGATTCTGTGGGCAGGGAGAGGTCATTGCCTTCATTGAGGGGATGAAAAAACTGAGACACAGAGAGGTCAGGGGCCAGGGTGACAACTGCCTGTGTCTCTGGCTCCTCATTCAGATGGCTGAGGGGGGAGGGGTGTTGGGAACAAACTGCCACACCAAGAACAAGGGGGCCTTTGGCTGGTTCTGTGGTGGGCAGAGCCATGGATGCCCAGGCAAGAGGCCGGGCATTGTGAGGAGACAGCTGTGCTGGGAGCCAAGCCTGTTGGGGATGCAGTCCTGGGTTCAAAGGGGACATTGTTTACCTCTATACGAGGCCTGGGCACTGCTGGGCTGGGTCTGATCCTCCCAGTGGCCCACAAGTCACAGGTGCCAGGGCTTGGGCCCTGGAGCAGCCTCAGGCTTGTCCAGAGATCAGGCCAAGGCCCACTGAATCCTGTGGGAGTCCCTAGGCCACAGGACCACTCACCCAGACAACACCGCTGCTGCTCAAGGTTTGCGGCCGTGGTGCCTCATCCGTGTTAGTGGTGTTGGCACTGACCGTAGACAGTGGGGCTTTGGCCGTCTCTTCCAAGTCCAGCAGGTTCCCAGTGGCGACCACTGTGAGGGGATCTGGTCAGTATGTTAATGGGAAAAGAGTCTCTTTTTCCCCCAGCCCCATCTCCTGACCCCCTCCTGGAGCCTCCTTGGCTGTCCTAGTCCCAGCTACCTTCTCAGATGCTGCCTTAGCCAGGCCCATCACCCGGATCACCCAGAGCCCCACCCTGCACCTCCCTCCCAGCAGCTGGACCGCTGCCCACATGGGGAAAACCCATTCCCCACCAATGGATTAGACTGAAACTTTTATATTCACAATAGCTAAGTTTTTTAAGAGATCACAAAACACGATGTAAAGTGTATAGAGATGTATACATATATTTATATGTTTGCACAGAAACATATCTAGAAGAACAAGCACCAAGTAATTTTTTTCCCTTTATCCACATTTTCTAATTTATCTATAATGAACATATATTATTTAACAACAAGAAAAATTAAAAAAAAAAAAAAGAGAGAGAGAATTTGCTACAGCCCAGGAGGGAGTGGGCCCCTGGAGAAGGACAGACCCAATGCCAGGCAGGCAAACCTGGCCCCTCCCCTGCCCCAGACTCACGGCTCTTCAGGGAGGGGGTGCTGTCGCAGCATGATCCCAGGATGTCTCCTCCCTCTTGGCTGGCTTTCTCCCTCTTCTCTTTCTCTGTGAAAAAGTCAGAACCTCAGACCTCAGCACTCTGTCCCCAGCAAGCCCTGGGCAGGGGTAGGCTGTGGCCAGTCTCAGGGAGCAGTTTTAGGTCTCCCTAAAACTCCAGCTGGGTAGAAAGAAATCTTGCAGATATTGTTTAATCCTCACAAGCACCCTGGGGCAGGGAGATGGCTGTTGTCATTTTTTCAGATGGGGAAACTGAGGCTCAGAGAGATGAAGAAACCTCTTCAAATTACAAGCCAGGTAGTGGGTGAGGCTGGCAGTCAGTCCAGGTGTGACTCCAGGGCCTTTATGTCTCCCCATCCCCACCCCCCTACAATGCTGATGAGTAAGACTCACCTTCCTTGGACACCTGCCAAAACTCAAAGGCGACTTTGAAGGCCTGGGCTACGGTGAGGGTGACAGCTTGTGCCTGCAAAACAGGAAGTGGGTTCGGGGAGGGGTACAGTGTCAGCCAGGGAAGAGCATGTCTGATCTGCAGGGCTGGGGCCCTGGCTCCCTCCCTGCAGCTTCTCTGGGCTTCATCCCAGGCTCTGGGATGCCTGAGGGTGGGGAGCAGGTAACCAAAGCTTATAGAAGCTTGTGGAAGTCCCAAAGCTTATAGCTATAGCCAAAAACATCTGGCTTCCTTCTGAAAACCCTGTCTGAGAAAAGAAAGCACCAGCATCTTTCAAGTAAGTTTAGCCTCAGCCCCACTCTCTCCCCTCTGCCAGACAACTCAATTTAATTGAGAAATGAATCTGTGGCCACTGACTTTAAAACTCTTTTTAAAAAATTTTTTTAAATCTCTAAACAAGCTGACTGATCTGTGCCAATTAAACTTCACGAAGAATAAAATCTCATTTGAATGTCTCCGTCATTTACATTTTTGATGGAAGTACAGGCGCTTTATGGCAAAACTTAAATATGGTAATTAAGTATGAAACTCTTCACAGCTGTTTACAATTTAAGCTGTCACGTCTGAATCAAGTTTAATAGATCCAGTTACCACTGAGAATTGCCCATGAACTAAAAATATGGGCTAATTACCAGCCAAGTCAGATCACTATGCACCCAAGCAAGGGCTGGTCACCCAATGCGGCAGGGACATGGAAACACCATTATTTTTGCCTGCAGAAAATCTGGGGACACATGCTTATTCTGTTTTTGTATAAATCTGCTTGTTCATTTGCATACATTCCCACCCTTTTGCCCTGAAGTCCTAAGCTGTAAGTTAAACCAAATATAACTCAAGATTTGGACATGTACAGGTGGCTGCAAGACTAGGCTGGGCAGGGACCAAAGGGGGTGGGCCCTGCTTCCTGGGGTGGCTGCAGGAATCTGGGCACCAGCATTAGATGGAGGGACCGCTTGGGCCTGCCTGCCAGCAGCCTTCCTCCCTGCATTCCTCAGACTAGTGCCTATCCCCCTCTGAGAGCCTCTGACCTGTTGGCCGGTCCTATTACCCTGACTGGGTTCTACCTCGCCCACTCTGTCGTGTTCCTGCCTTGTTCCCAGTAACTGAGCTGGTAACCACTCAAAGGGGGCCAGGTACTCAGACGAAGTCAGGCCATGTGCCTTCTAGCAGCCTTGCTGCCCCAGGAGTATAAATCATTTCATAGAAGTGCCCACGAATGCCAACAGCCACAGCGGGGAGAACAGCCCTGTCCCATACTGCTGGGTAGAACTGGGGGTGTCACTTTGCTTACTACCAGTTGAGGCTGAGCACCTGCTCCACAACCCTGAGGTTGTCCACCTTCACTTGACAGCCCAGAGGCCAAAGTGCTTGCTGACACCTCCTGGTGGGGCAGATGGAAACAGTTCTTTATAGTACAGTAGCAAGGAAGGGAGGCCTCAGTGGTTATGCTGCCCCAGAGCTGAACTGGTGGGTGACCCAGAAAGGAACCCCTTCTCCAAGCTTCTTGCTCATTCAGGCAATCCAGCAAGGAAAAGTGGGAGTATGGAGACCCTGAGCAATGGCCCCATCAGCATCCCAGCCCAAGGCCCCAGGCTGGCTCCAACAGGCCACCCACCCCATGTGCTTGTAATACCTGAGTCACCTGAGTCCTCGACAGCCAGGGCAGCACTTTGTTCTGCACCTGTGTGCTTCTGCATGGGTTAATTCCCGTGCTGGCATGTGCTCGCCTCTCACCAGCCCTCCCCCCCTTTCTCTCAACCTGGCAAACTCCTACTCACTACTCATCCTTCAGAGCCCAATTCAAAATGTCTCTGTCTCTGGGAAGTATTACTGACCTCCAGTGAGATTTCACAACCTCCACCCTAGGACCAAGCCCCCTGTATTTGTTACTATAGCCAGGCTCTTCCATGGCCAATGTCTTTGGTCCCCAGTGCCCAGCACAGGACTTGGGAGTCCCCAATGCACCAAACATCTGTGCAGGAAGCTGCCAGCAGGTGGGTTACAGAAACTGGGGCATCCAGTTTCTCTTCTGCCTCTCCCAAGCAAACGTCCACTAAGACCTGAGAATCTCAGGATTTTCAGACACAGCCAGGCTGCGAGGCCATCAGCACACTGCCAGCCTGGGCGGTGCATTTACACTGCACTGGGCTGGGCTGTCTCTTGGAGATGGCTCCCCAGGGCCCCCTGAAGTGGGGAGGCCCAGTGGCAAAGGGTGGAGGAGAAGGATCAGCCACGATCCAGCCAGGCAGCCCTGACCATAGATAAGAAGGTGCTAAGAAAAATGAAGAGCGGCAGTGTCTAGCAGGAGCCCTTCCCTCTGCCCCATCAGGGCTCTGCTATCAGTGGCCCAGCAATGGCCCGGCTCTGTTTTCCTCAGAACAGATCTCTTGGCCTAGGGCAGGCTGATTTCATTTGATCCTGTCTGAAGTCCTCTGGCCCTGAGCCAGGCCTCCCTTTGAACTGCTGGGCAAGCACCCTCTTTCTCTTACTCCCAGACCCCCATCCCAGCGGAAGCCCCTGCATCTCAGAACACCCCTGCCCCCAAGGCCCACGCTCTGTAGCAATGGCTGTGGGCCAGCTGTCCTGCCCAGTGCTTGTTCTGGTCAATGGGGATGAAAAGACGAACAATGGGGACATAACGAGCTTGTATTTTTAAGTCTGTGTGGCCTCCTAAGAGACAAAACCAAGAGCTACTATCTGTGAAAAAGAGGCTGTCAAGGGAGAAGCCAAGGCAGCTCAGAGCCCTAGGGCATCACAAAACCCTAGGTGAGCAGCTGGTGGCGACACTGAGTCTGCAGGAAAAAAACAAGGTGTAAAAAAAAAAAACCCAAAAATACCCCTGGAGCTTTTCAGAACAATCCTTGAAGTCACTGAGACGACTTCCTCATTCTGCTGATGGGCAAGCAGCCAAGAGAAGGACAGGGTTTTATCCAAGGTCACACAGTACATCAGCCAGGATCAGACCCCTAGCCTGCCTCCTCCCACAGAACCCCTCCATGACACTTGCGTAGGCTGAACCATGCCCCCAGCCAAAGAGGGCCACGCCCTAATCCCTGGAACCTGCGGATGTGACCTTACATAGCAAAGGGGCTTTGCAGATGTGATTCAGCTAAGGATTTTAGGATGGGGAGATTATCCTGGATTACCTAAGGGGTCCAAATGTCATCGCAAGGGGTCTTGAGAGGGAACAGGAGAGTCAGAGCCAGAAACAGCAACGTGAGGAAGGAAGCGAGAGGGAGAATGGAAGACACTGCGCTGCTGGCTCTGAAGACAGGGCCACAGCCAGGAACCAAGGAGTGCAGGTGGTCTCCAGGAGGCAGAAAAACAAGGAAATGGATTCTCCCCTGGAGCCTCCAGAAGAAACACAACCTTGCTGACCTATTTTAGATTTCTGACCTCCAGAATTGTAGGGGAATCTATGAGTGTTGTTTCAACCACTATACTTGTAGTTATTTGTTACAGCAGCAATAGGAAGCTTAGACAATACCTAAAGTGTGCCCTGATGAGTAGTAGGAAGCTTGGGGCCACAGAGACTATGTGATGTCCTTGATGTGTCCTTTGATGATGGGGGAGGGGAGAGGATCTGTGTCCTTGGCTCCAAGCACCCTAGGGCATGGGGACAGGGGCTCTGAGCTGTCAACAGGCATTAAACAGATGCCAACACTCAATCAATAGATATCAGGAACCTCCTACAGGGAGGATGCTCAGATCCCGGGTACCTCAGAAACAAACAATTCACTGCCAAACGTTGACCCACTCCAGCTCCTTGCTCCAAAACTCAAGACAAATTCCCAGAGACCACCAAGGTTCTCAGTCATCCCAGCCAGAGGTGGCCAAGGGGTGGTCTGGAAATGGGACAAGAAGCTCTTGGCTCCTCAGTCATGCAGGGAGGAGAAGGAATGTGGGTTTAAAGCCTCACTCTGCCCCTGGCTGGCTATGTTATCTTCAGCAAGACAGTTGGCCTCTGGAAGTCTGTTTCCCCATTTAAAAAAAACAAAAAAAAACACAAAAACCAAAAAACCAAATGTAGTAACAGTTCCCACCTCACAGAGTTCTTGTGAGGATTGAATGAGAAAATACCTTAGTCTAGCACTAGAATGGGCATGGACTAGGGACCAAAAAATGGCCACTTTCCTCCCTGCTCTGGCTATGGCAAATATAGTCCTTTGAGGGCTCTCGACTCTGCTTTCCACACCAGGCCCCTCTGACCTCCAATCTCCAAGGACTGATCCTTACAAGGCCTGCACCCCCCAGACCATACTAATGACAGTAAATCCAAAAAAATCTCAAGCACAACAAATCATGTTACAGAGAGAAAGGGGCCCAGGGGACATGGGCTAGTCTCTGCCACAGCCATCAGCACCCACTTGGAGTTTTCAGAGATTTCACACTTTTTTTTAAATCCAAAAAAATCTCAAGCACAACAAATCATGTTACAGAGAGAAAGGGGCCCAGGGGACACGGGCTAGTCTCTGCCACAGCCATCAGCACCCACTTGGAGTTTTCAGAGATTTCACACTTTTTTTAAAGTGATTGTCCCCTTCGGATCCTGCCTCCTGCACCAGACAGATGCCAACACTAAATCGGGCCCCCAAGAGCAGGGCTGCCAAAGCAAGGCTAGAGCCCACCCCAGCCCACCCTCCCACTGACCATCTTCCGCTTGCTGCAGAGGAAGGCATGGCACTCAAGGTTCTCACTGTGCTGGCTCTGGGCGATGTATGCAAACACCTTGTCGTGCATCTTGTCTGCTGTACAGTATGAGATCCTGAAAGGCAAGTGGGAAGTATCACCAGACCTGGCACAGGGGCCTGACCACATCTGGGATGCGCCATAGGGCATCTCCTCCAAGCAAGTCTGCTATTTCCACTCCACCAGGGCGAGACTCTGGAGATCTAGCCTTGGCCATGAGGCCTGGCATCCTATGCCACCTATGGGGGAGGGACCCAGGGCTGGAAGTCCTGGGGGTAAAGACCAGTGGAAGGGCACTTTCCCTCTCTTTCCTTCCCACCCCACACTGAGCTGCATCCCAAGTAGTAATGGCTGAGCCCTTACTGCATACCAGGCAATGTGCCAAGAGCTTGTAGATATCACTTCATTTAATTCTCAGAGCTACTCTGTGAGATGGGTTCTATTACTCTCCCCACTTTTCAGATGAGAAAACTGAGGCTAAAGGTCTGAGACCACAGAGCTAGTGGCAGAGCTGGGACCTAAACTCACCTGTGGGGTCCCAGAGGTTGTAATCACTGTCATGCTGCCTCTTAAGGACTTGTGCTGACTGGATGAAAGCAGAAGCAGGACACTGCCGTGTTCCCTGACACCCTTCACCTGGCCTCCCCTTGCCTGTCCTACCCTCCGATCCATCACATGAGATCCAGTCCTGTCTCTCCCAGGGTCTCTGGGACCATTAGCAAGTTCTGGAGCTGTGGCCAGGGGTGGAAGAGCTGGAAATGGGATGGGGATGTGTAAAGATGACCCAACAAAGAGCCCCAGTGGGTTTGGGAAGAGAGACACAGCAGCTCTCTCTGCATGGAACACCCCCTCCGCCCCAATCTCTATCCACAACTGTGGTTCCCCTGAGCCCTCCGTCTTCCCATCCTCTCTCACTTGTCTGATCCCTCCGTGCTGCCTCCAAACATCCTCGGAATCTCAATCAGGACAGTAGCTGGCAGCCCACAAGTGAGATAGGAGCTCAGCGGACTCACTCCCTCACCCGTGTGGACCCAGCTTCAATCACAGGGATTGACACCACTTAAAAATCCCAGGGGAGCAGAGGGAGGGGGTGCCAGGTCCCTGGCTGCCTCTCCTCCATCCCAGGGGTCCAGCCTCCTGCCCTAAATGCCACTGGGTCCTTGGTATCAATCAACTAGATCCTGCTATTCGTCAAGCCCCAGGAAGGTGCTACCTCCCCAGGGAGGCCTTTCCATATTTTCCCAGGCAGACCCCTCTTTCTCTGCCCTCTAGGGAAACACTATCCTCTATTTCCTATTTCCTCTCCTCCATTCCCTACTAGACTAAAAGCTCCTTGAGGGCAGGGGCTGGGTCAGATTCCTCTTCTAGCACAGACCTTGGTAGAGCAGGTACTTGGAAAATGCTGGTTAAAAGAAGGCGGGTAAAATCAGGAAGATGAAAGGAAGACAGCAGCCAGAAACTGTGAACCATCCCCCCACTACCACCACATCTACCCACCCCAACTACTGGCTTGTGCTCCAGCTGGCAAAGCCACCTGCTTGGAGACAAAGCAAGAGGATGGCGGGATGCCTGGCAGATGGGAGCCTGCTGGACAGAACTTCGGCCTGGGTGTCCTGGTACCAGTTCAGCCACTACCTCATGCTGCAGCCTCCTTAGGTAATTCCCTTTCTGGGCCTCAGCTTCCCCATCTGTAAAATGGATCTGGGCTGTCCCCTTCTAGTCTTGAAATCCTACCACTGACCAGCCAAGAGGGAGGTGGGAGTAGCCTGCGGCTCCAAAGTCTCCCTGGCACCAGCAGGCCCACTAACGCTCTGGCCTCAGACCTTGCCTGAGGCCTCCCTGGGATGCCTGGCCAGATGCCCAGAGCTGAGCTGTGGTGTTCACAGCAGAAGGAAAAGGCAGCATGCTGGGGGAGTGTGAGTGGGAAGGGGGTTCTAGGCCTTATCAGGCCTCAGCTGCCCGCTACAACTGGTGATAATGACAGCAGCAACTGCCACTTAACTGAGCATTCACTGTGAGCCAGGTGCTGTGCACTTAGCGTTTCCTAACAGCATTGCAGGTCAGGATCCACTCCCATCCCCAGTTTACAGATGAGGAAACTGAGGCTCCAAGGTCATCTAGGTTGGAAGTGGTAGAGCCTGGATTCAGACAGGACACTCCACCTACCATCCCAAGTGGCAGAGTTAGCCAGTCCCCATGCTGAGCATACCTGTAAATGGACACATTCTCAATGAGCTGATTGGTGAGGTTGTCGGTCAGGATAATTCCCCGTGGCGACACCTTGAGAGTCACCTTCTGCAGCTTCTTCCCGCTGGCCTTAGCCTTGGGGACAGACATGGGTCAGAGGAGCCTGCCTGCATCACTTGAGGCCTACCCTTGAGGGCTACACCTGATGGCTCCAAGGACCCAGTGCAGGGCCTCAGCTCAAGCGACTAGCAGGCGCTGGGGGAAAGACAACTCAGCCAGCACCCTCTTGTAATGAAAGTAGGAACAACTGCTGCTCACTGAGCACTTGCTGCTTGCCACACACTGGACCTCAAGTTATCCACAAAGTCAGGAGGACAGACTCTCATTCTTCTCCCCAGGAGGAAATGGACTCAGAGAGGGTAAGGGACTTGCCTATGAACACACAGCTAGGAGGGACCAGAGACTCTGAGCATTGAGTTGGATATCACAACCAACAGGATGACTCCCAAGGACTTTGTTCCACCTACTGCACCTGCCAGGCCCTGAGATGAAGGATAAAAGGCCACCAAGGGAGGGGAATTTAAAGGGCTCTGCTTACTTGGAGCTGGGGGTAGGGCAATCTGGATTCTGATGGGCTACCCTGTCTGTCAGGCCACTGGGCAAGTGGAGAAGTGACAGCAACATTTCTACCCTCCTTGCCACAAAGTGACCAATGCCTAGGCAGGGAGCTGAGTTGGTGGGGAGGCTGGATGAGGCTGTGGCCACAATGACTGGGGAGGAGGACACTGACCTTGACCCCACAAGTCCAACGGCTCCCCTCTACCAAAGTCCTTAAGCTGAATGCAAGGAGACTCGGGGTAACAGGCTGGGGACAAGGGGCATCTCAGGAGAAGCTGGCCCTTGGCTCATGGCTACTCCATCCCCTCGTGACTGGAGCACTCACCGTAGCCACAATCCTCTTGACGGCGGCGGCTGACAGCTCCTCGCCCTTGGGCTGTTCCACCAGCGTCATACCCAGGTACTTGAGGTTGAAGAGCATCCCCTCGAGCAGCGTCTCCCGAGTGTCTGTCCAGTTCTCAGGCAGTTCTAGGCAGGGCAGGACAGGCCCTCAGACCCTGCTGGGCAGGGCCACCACCAGCAACACCTCTCACCAACCCCCAACTCCTAGGAAAACCCAGCAAGGGGCATCGGGGTCCTCCCCCCACCATTATTTTTACTTTGAATAAAGGGCTACTATTTTCCAGTACATACCAAGTACCGTGATATTAAGCTTTACATGCAGTTTTCATTAATCCTCATGGGAACCTAAGAGGTGGACACTTTCATCATACCCACCTACAAACAGACACTGAGGCCCAGTGAGGCTAAATCACATAACAAAGTCCACAGAGCCAGTAAGTACAAGAGCCAGGATTTGAGCTATGTTTTCAAGTCCAGAGCCCAAACTCTAACCTCAACACTAGCACTTGCTGAGGGTAAACCATACCATTTTCCACCAAATCTTTAGTGCAATCCTGTGAGGCAGGAATTATCCCCATTTTATGGAGTAGGAAACTGAGGCTCCGAGAGGTGAGCCAGGAGACAAAAGCCACATACAGTGAGTACAGGGTTGGAGTCAGATGAAAACCTGGGTGGTTCCCAGAGCCCCAGCCTGCACTTCTTTCCTCCATGTGCACATCCAAGGTGACCAACAGGTTCGGGGGAGTGGGCCAGGAAAGAGACAGTAACCCAGGGAGAGTGGGCCTGGAGTAAGGGGCAGTGTGGAAAGAGGGAGGTGATGTCTGAGATGATGTCATGTCAATCTGGCAGACCTGGGTTCGAATCCTGGCTCTGCTTCCCACCCTGTGTGGTCTCAGGGAAGTCGTTTCTCCTTTTTGAGACTAACAGTGCTTGACTCTCTGGGCTGCAGCATGGCACAGAGCAGGGTACACGGGAAGGGTCCTCTGCAAACTCTGACCATGACTGATGTCAGGAAGGTTGCAAAATGAGGGGAGGAGCCTGGCTTACTGTGTGGGGAAACAGACCAGGAGGGAGAGTTGGAAAGAGGCTCCCACCCCACCCTACCCATGTAGGAGAGGGCAGAGCTACATGAGGGGAAGTGCAGGCCTCACTGAGGGTGCACCCATCCCCTGGGTTCCTCTGTGGGAGTTGAGGCCCGGGGGCACCACACCACTCAGCTGGGAAGCACCGAGGCTGGAACAGGAAGGAAGGCCTCCAGGGACCCTTCCAAGCCCCCATCACTAGGATGAGTGAACACCCCACACTCCGCTTGTTAGGACCCTCTGCCTGTCCCTTATAATCCCCGCACACATGCTGTACTTGCAGGACATAGTCATTATGATTGCACCCATTTTACAGATGAAAAACTGCTCTTCAGTCTCTCTTATGATCTTGTTAAGGGTAGAGCAGGATCCAGACAGGAACCTGCTGGATCAGCCACCAGAGTGGTGGACAGCGCCAGCTACCCTAGACCATCCCCTGTGAGGGGACTGGGAAAAGTCCTGTGCCCTCCCTGTCTCCTCCTGGGGCCTTCTGTACTGGCTCTGATGGAAAAGCCACAGGAAGAAAATTTAGCACTGGTTCCAGGGCAGCTGAAGCCGTGGCAGGGCTGCAGGCTACCCCTACAAGGCTCAACCTGGCTCTGGGGTTCCTACACCATCAGGAATGGAAACTTGGGCTCAGATGGCAACACCAGGTCCATTACACAGTCTGGAGCCCTGCTGCCCTTCCTATCTCCTCGCTTAGAGTCCTAGGCCTCCAGGGGCTCTGTCTCCTTCCTCCACAACCAAAGGAGCATTGTATACCCATATTTCTCTGGATTTGCTGCTCAGATGGCAACACCAGGTCCATTACACAGTCTGGAGCCCTGCTGCCCTTCCTATCTCCTGGCTTAGAGTCCTAGGCCTCCAGGGGCTCTGTCTCCTTCCTCCACAACCAAAGGAGCATTGTATACCCATATTTCTCTGGATTTGCTTTAAGCAAGCCACTGTCCCTCTCTGAGACTGTTTCCTCACCTGAAAGAAGAGTGTGTGAGTGTGTGTGTGTGTGTGTGTGTGTGTGTGTGTGTGTGAGAGAGAGAGAGAGAGAGAGTGAGAGAGAGAGAGAGTGTGTGTGTGTGTTGAGGGTGAGGGAGGGTCAAACGGCAACTTACAGATATACCCAGTTCTCCCCACCCCTTGAGATCCAGGTAAGCAGGGACTTACTGACTAGTTGTCCGGAACCTGGCATGCAACTGGCACTCAATATATGCTGAGTGGAGGAATGACCTGGGCAAGCCCATCTCTAGCTCTGGCCTCTGACCCACTGACTTCCAGCTCTTATCCTTGGACCTCCACCCCAACATGGGGCCAGTCCCCCACTGAGATGATTCCAAAGCCCGAAGTGACTCCATCCTCCGTCCCATTAACCACGAGCCTATTCCATTTAATCCTCTAAAAAGAATCAAAGTCCCTGAGGTGTCCCAGTCCTATGTTGAGTGATGGGGCCCTGGAGCAACTTAGACATAGGCCCTGCTCTCAAAGAAACCAAGAATAACAACACCATCATCAGGGTAAATCAGAGCCAATCAATCATGTAACAAAGATACCACGATAATAAAGCAGTAGCTATCTCCATGACTTCTAACACTCACAGTGACCTTGCAAGTAGGCATTCTTTCATTCCCATTTTACAGATGAGAAAACTGAGGCTCAAAGGACTGCCTCAAAAGCCCAAGCTCCTGACCATTAGACCACACTACCTTCTGCCTTAACATGAGGTAAACTACCTTAATTCTAGCAAGAGATTCCTGGAACTAGAAGTATTTCCTCCCACCTGGAATTAGGTATTCCTAATACCAAAGGCTTCCCCTCAGCAGGCCAAAATACTCAGACCACCACTTTTAACCTGAGACTCACCAAAGCAAGGATGGCAAAATGCTGCCACGCCTATCACCTGTGTCCTTGGCAGACATTACTAATTGATTGCCACTCTATTTCCCCAATTGTTTTTTAACACAGGCCCCAGGCAGACAATACCAATCTATTAAGGGTGGACATGTTCATCTCATTATCCATTCCTGCTCTAGGGCAAACATTCTTCCTTTCCCCACTTCTCATGTCCCCATTCTCCCATTTCCTCCAGCTCAGCCCCTTCCTGGACTCTATCCAAAGCCACTTCCGCTCCCTGCATTCCAAAGGGCCAAAGCTTTCCAAGGTCACTGGTGATCTCTTTGTTGTCAAAACTTTCCCGAGTCCTCCTTGACCTCTGAAATGTTTGGCATTTTTCTGCATTCCTCCTTTCCTGGCCTGACCATTCTCCTAATCTACCACTTCCTTGTAGACTGACTGCCACTCATCAGCCTCAGAGACCCTCTGCTCAGATCCCTCACTTGATAGATGATGCAACTGAAGCACAGAGAGGGATGGGACCTGTGCAAGGTCACACAGCAAGTCAGACAAACACCCCCACCCCTCAGTCCACCAGTCCACTATAGGCAATTCCCACAGTGACTGTTGGGAGAATTTTACCCAGTCTCCTCTCCTACAATATCCCTACATACACACACACACACCCCACCCCACCCCCTCAAGAAGCTCTGACCAAGCTTCTTCCTCATAATGTAACATTTACTTTCCAACTTCTGTGCCTTTGCTCTAGTAGTTCCCTCTATTCGAAACAACTTTCTTCCCTTTGCTTGATCAAAACCCCACACAGCCAGCCTCTTCCAGGAAGCTTTCTCTGAGGCAGTATAGCCTAGTGGTTAAGAGCAAGGGCTTTAATCCTAGAATCCCAGTTCTGATGCTTCATGTCTGAGTGACCTTGAGTGAGCTATAATTATGTGCCTTGAGCCTCAGTTTTCTCATCTATAAAATGGGGAAACAGTCCCTGGCTCATGGGGTTGTTTTGACCCTCGGATTTGATGATAAAATAAAACGCACTTAGCAGAGGGCCAGGCCCATGGTGGGTGCTCCATATGCCTTCTGATGGGCATCATCCCTCCTGTCCATGGGTGGCTTGTGCCCTTCTCGAGTGTGCATCTCCTTCTTTTCCTCACTCAGCTGCATCACCCACCGCTAAGCAGCTGCCTACACCTACACACCCTGGGTATTTCCCTTGAAGGACTTGCCGTTCACACTTGCCTCCCTAGGACCTGGAATGGAGAAGGTGCACTCCTGCCCAATGCTGCTGTCCAGTCTCATCCTACTTCTCCCTTGTCCCCCCATCTCTGTCACCTGGTCCTCCCAGGCCCAGCCTAGACACTCTTTTCCTCTGGGAGCCCTGTCTCCTTTCTTGAACTTCTATGCATGTGACTCACCTCTTCCCTGAGGTGTATGGTTTCTGGTATCCACACCCTCCCCACAGAAACCAGCACCTGGGAGCACTCAATAAAGACAGACATGCCTGCCCTGCTCACCAGCCAGCCACCTCAAATAGGATGCAGCAGGGCTGCATGCCAGCCCAGCTGATGGCTGGAGGCCACAAGCTGCTTCAGGAGGAGCTCCCAGACGCCCCCAGGGAAATACAGGCCTGAGTCCACAGCCCTGTTCCGGTTTCAGTTATTTTTGGCCCTGTGGTGGGTAATGACTGTGCTATTTTAATGTTGCAATTTTACAGATGACCTGCTGCCAGAGTTAGCTGGGGACAGACCATATGTCCAGTCTAACATACAGCTGTGAACATGTGCTCTTTCCTTGCTAAGGCCTCTACCCCGGAGTCAAGAGCTGGGCAGGGTGCCCCTGTGCCCCTTCTGCTGCCCCGGGGAGACCTAGCCTGGCTGGTATCTGCAGCACCAGAGCTGCAGCCAAACCCATGGGCCCAGGGGAGCCTCTGACCAGGGCCCTGGCCTCCAGCCTGGTGGGGAGATGGCCTCAGATGCCACTGAGTGAACATCTTGGAGGGGCTCAAGCTCTGCCCTGACCTCGAGTGCGGCTGCTTCTCTGGGCTGCAGTCTCTTTATCTAACAAAGGGGTTCAGCCCCTCAAAAACATCATCAGAAAAACACCAGGCAAATTTTAGTAGTTAAAGCTGTTGAGACTGTTATCAAAGGAAAATACCTTTTTTTTTTTTCTAAAGATGACCGGTAAGGGGATCTTAACCCTTGGCTTGGTGTTGTCAGCACCATGCTCAGCCAGTGAGCGAACCGGCCATCCCTATATAGAATCCCGACCTGTGGCCTTGGTGTTATCAGCATCGTACTCTCCCGAGTGAGCCACAGGCCGGCCCAAAGGAAAATACCTTTTAAAATGATAATTGCAGGGCCGGCCTGGTGGCGCACTGCTACAGTGTGCCGCTTGGGAGTGCGGTGGCGCTCCCGCCGAGGGTTCGGATCCCACATACAGACCGGTTCCCGCTCACTGGCTGAGCGAGGGGCGGACGCAGCACTGAGGGTTGCGATCCCATTGCCGGACACGAAAAAAGACAAAAAAAGGAAAAAAAAAAAAAAAAAGATAATTGCAGCAGTTACCATTTCCTAAGTACATACTCACACTATAAGAGAATATGCTACGGGGTCTGGAGCCGGCTGTGGGGTTCATAGTCAATCAATCTCCCTGAGCCTCAGTTTCCTCATTTTAAAATAGGGACAATAATAGCATCCAACCCATGGGGCTGTTGTGAGGATGAAATGAGTTCACACATGACATGGGCTTAGAACCTTGTCCAATATATGCCACGTACCACTTAAGTGGGAGCTACTGTCATTACTAAAGGCCAAGTGCAAAGAGCTTTAACATGCACATGGCCATTTACAGTATTTTATGAGAAGATTTAAGGATCTATCAGCATTCCCATTTCACAGACAAAGAAGCTGGGAGAACTCTGGCCATGGCTTATAACTGACAGCACTGGGACTGGAATCCTACATCCCCCTCCTGCAGCCCCCCAAGCCTCTTCCGATGCAAGGACGGGGTCAGGCAGAGCCCTGCAGGGCTGCCTGAAAGGAGTGTCTGACCCTCAGTGGGCACATGCCCCTCCCTCAGCCATCGGACCTGTGAGAAGCAGAGTCCCAGCCTCTAGTTAAATGTCTCCTGCACCTGCTGCTCCCCCGGTTGGAATGTTCTCCCAGATTTTTCTCCCCTTGGATCCACCCATGTGCCCCAGGTCACGTTCTCAGAGGCCTTCCCTGACACTGTCAGTACCCCACCTCATCTCCTCTGTGTGTACCATTTCCACACATACCACCTGACTGCTGGCACCCACCATTCTGTCTGCTGGAGACGCTGAGGCCCATGCAGACTGGTGAATTAAGATCTCAATTAAGTCCTCCACTCATAACTGCTGGGACTGCCCCTCAGATGGAACAGCTCTGAAGAGGATACTCTACACTGCCTCCCAGAGGTCCCCGAGATTAAGCTCCAGTAGCCCACAGAGGTAATTTGCATCATGTTGCCCATTTTTTGGACTCCCTCCCCTTCTCACTTATGCAAACAATATTCCCTGGGATCTTTTCCCAAATAAAGGACTTTCATTAGGTCTTCATTTCTGCATCTACTTCTAGAGGAACCCAAACAAAGATACAGTCCTATCTAAAAAGCTGTCCCCATCATTTCCCCACCCGCTTTCTTTTTATTCACGGCAGTACCACTGTTCACAGCCATACTACTTATCTGTGTCCTTGTCACTCTGTCCGCCTCCTCCACCAAACTGTAAGTACTATCAGAAGAGACACAACTCAGTCACCATAGATTCCCCAATGCCTCTATCAATGCCTGACACATAGTCAGAGCCCAATAATTATGTTTTGGGGGTTTATTTACAATATTATAACATATAAATATTTTAAGCAAATATGAGTAGATCCTCCCCTCCTCGCCTACCACCATGAACTAGCTTTACTAGAATCTGCACCTCATATTTCTTTAGCCCTTCTCTTTGGGTTCTCTGACAGGTTGGCACAACCCACAAAGGAGCCCGAGGGTCAGAGTGACCCCAGTACCTTTGGAAAGAAGGATACTGAGGGGCCAGGGTAAGCCATCCTTCCAGGCAGCTGGAAGAAAAGGAAATCCCTGGCTAGAAAGTAAGATAAAATATTTATGGTTCCTGAAGGGATGGGGAAAGGCCATACATGGGAGATGGAGAGAAAGGCCATATGTTGGAGGTCTGGACAACTGTGAGACAGGAGGTGTGAGGCTCAGAGCAAAGAAGCCTGGAGTGCTAGTTTTGCAGGGTGACCTCAGGCAAGCTGCAGCCCTGCTCTGGGCTTCAGTTTCTCCACAAATAAAACAATTTTCATGCTAATCCCAGCTGAAGACCTTGAGGGGGGAGGAGCAGGTTACAGCAGGCATCAAGTCAAACCTTAACTCCACTAGCTTCAGTATGGCCCCACAACTCAACCACAGGGCTAGGCTCAGGGCCTGTCTGGGTCACAAACCTGAGCAAGGCTGCCCCAGCACCCTCCACCCCAACATACTCCATGGCTTCCTTCTCCAACCTGTGGCCACCGCTGTCCTCAGGGGCTGCCAGCCCAACTTGGGCTGGAGCCTGTCCCCAGCTCCTCCCATGGCCAGAGTCCATGAGGCACACTGATAAGACCCCAGGGCTGTGGATTTAGAGCTCTGCCTCTTGAAAGCTCTGTGTCTGGGGAGGGGCTGCCAGCCCAACTTGGGCTGGAGCCTGTCCCCAGCTCCTCCCATGGCCAGAGTCCACGAGGCACACTGATAAGACCCCAGGGCTGTGGATTTAGAGCTCTGCCTCTTGAAAGCTCAGTGGCTCTACTTCCCTGAGCCTCAGTTCCTTTATCTCTAAAATGGGTCTGATGATAAAAATCCCCCACCCTGTCACCTCACAGGAGCAAATGAGATGATAGAAACAAACACTTTGTAACGCATACTGGCAAAAGCAGTAATCTGTCTTTTAAACTCTTCCTTTACGGCAGGCAAAACACAATATCATTTAATCCCCACAAAAAAGTCTGAGGCAAGTACTACTGTTGTTTGCAACACAGATGAGGAAACGGAGACTTAATAATGAGGGCCAGGTGGGGCTCCCACCCAGCTCATTTTGGGTACAGAAGGCTCCAGGACAGCCCTTTGGGCTTACTTGGGGGGGAGGGGGGTTCTCTCTTTCCTCTGAAGGTATAGTCAGGCTCTGAGCCCCCAAAACCTGTTCTACCATTGTAACAATCATGTTGAGGGTCCAAATGACAGGCAGGGGGAAGGGGAGCGGGGGAGAAGGAAGCCACCAATTAGGTCTCAGGAAGAAGCATTATTGTCAATTTTCTCAACACCCTTGCCAGGTAAAAATTGTTATCTCTATTTGCAGATGAGGAAACTGAGGATCAGAAAGGACAAGTGACTTGCCCAAGATTGGAGAAGGCAAGAGAAAACCCTTTTCCTCCATCCAAAGTGACTACCTCTTCCCCAGATTAAGAGATGCTTCTGGGCTCTCGTCCCTTGCCCAGCCTCCCTTCCTTCATAACTACCTCCCTGGGGGCTGTCCAATCCACCCTCTCCCCCTCACCTCTGGAGAAAATGGCAGGGTTCCCCCATTGGGCATCATTCTCAGATGTTATAGCCCAGGAATTTTTAAAGGGGCTATTTGGGGACTCTGTAAGTGTGAAAGATGCTATATCCCTGGCCTGACCCAGCCCTAAAGGGTCTCTGACCACATCAGCAGGCACCAGCTCATGTTCCCAATGCCAGTCTCGGCTAGGAGGTGGCCACAGCTGGAACAGCAGAGCGGGACAAGAGGAGGGGCAGGGCGGCTCTCTAGGCCCAGACACGCTGGCGCTCCTGGGAGGAGGGAACTCTGGCTCCCCTGGCGGAGCCCTGGATGGCAAAGAGGGAATGGAGGGGTGGGGACTGTACTGTCAATTGTTCCCTGGAGGGGGAGAGGCCACGGCCCAAGGTGGGTGGGTGGCAGGGGAATGAGAGTGTGCAGGAGTCCCGGGCTTTGGCTCCACATCAGCCAGGAGGGCCTGTGTGACTCCAGACAACCAACTCCGTTTCCCCTCGCGAAAAAGGAGGGACCTAGGCTAGGTTTCTCAGGCCTCAGGGAAGTTGCCAGGTGACGGGTTCCCTGAGAGTAACCCGAGACAGGGAGAGAGAAGGGGGGCCGGGTGAGGCCCTGCCCAGCCACCCAGACGCCCGGGAGAGATGAGATGACGGCGAGTCTGCCGTTTGCCTGGGCGCCCAGGGACTTCAATGCCCGGGGCGGGTGGTGGGAGGGAGGTGGGGGAGGGAAAAGGTGGAAGAGAAAACAGGTTTTAAAAATAGCCGGGACTCCAGCCTCACGCCCCTGGACCCGGCTAGAGAAGGAGACTCGGGGGTAAGATCGCCCGGTGTTGGGCCTTCCCGAGACAGCCCAGGTAGGGCCTTCGGTCCCAACTTCAAGAAGGCACCCGCGACCTGGGTGGATTTCTGGGTGCCTCGTGCGTTGCTGGGGTGGGGGTGGGGCCCGAGGGGGCCAGGGGGCTCCCGCCCGCTGCTACTACCTGCGGGGCGCAGGGGTGCGGGGATGGGGGCATCTTCCCATGTCCCTACGCCCACTCCTCCTCCCCCGGGCACTGACGCCGAGCTCCTGCCTCCCCCTAACTGCTCAAGGCGGCGGGATGGGGAGGTGCCGGCGGTCGCGCTAGTCTCTTCTCCCGACCTGCAGCCCCCGCCGTCGCCGTCTGCACCTGGGGACCCCGAGTTCGCGCTCCTCCCGCAGCTCTGTCCCTCCTCCCAGCTGCACAGAGCGAGCGCGGGAGTGGGAGCACAACTTGACCCCGGGCGACCCCAACCCCGCAGGGCGGGGGAAAGGCCGCACCGGGACGGAGCCCGCCTCTCCCCCCAACTTGACCCAAGTCCGGGCGCCTCGGCCCGACCCCGGCCCGGGCCCGGTGGACGCGCACACACTCACTGCG
>NW_007726872.1:172229-223053 GCF_000696425.1 Galeopterus variegatus | reverse complement strand
CCTCCCCTGCCCCTCTCCGGCCACACCCCCTGCCCCACCCCCGCCGGCCGCCGGCCTGCCCCGGCCACCGCTCTAGGGTCGGGTCGGGCCCCGCTCCCCGAGGCTGTCCAGACGAACGCGCCCCGGACAGTGAGCCGAAAGCCTAGACACCCCTCACCCGTACTTTCTTTTTGTCCCCAGTTCCTACCCATAGGGGTGAGGGTCCGAGAGCCGCCGCCCGCGCCGCAGGAGGCGCGCACCTGGGATATCTAGTCGACCCAGCTGAGAGTTACTGGGAGACCATCTTACAGATGGGGAGACTGAGAGCCGGAGCGGTGGGGTCTTGTTCAGGGACAAGAGAAGGGGAATGCCCAGGGCAGTGGGAGGCTTAGAAGGAGAGAGTGGAGGCTGTAGAACTTTGCTGGGAACAGGGAGAGAGTGTAAGTTTGCCCTTAGCAAGACCAGCTGGGCACTTTAGTCATCCACATAGCACCCAAGCTGCTCCCTGGCACCACCTACCTCCCACGTAACCTCAGAGATGATATGGCCTGGGGTTGAGGGGAAAGAGACCTTAGCCTCTGACTTGCTGTGTGACCTCAGGCAGGTCCTTCCCCTCTCCAGGTCTTATTCCTTATCTGTGTAATGAGATGCAATCCTATCTCTAGTGGTCCTTCCAACGTGCCAGAGCAGAGGTGCTACTTGACTTTGAACCAGACCTTGCCCAGCTTCCTAGGAGGCACTCCGAGGGCAGTCTGGACTCAAATTTCTCAAGCACAGATGTTTTAACTCCGTAGGATCCTGTGCCTTCCTGTCAAACTGTGCCAAAGGGAGTCAAAGAGAGCTCATATATCCAAGCCACAGCTGGCTTATTTTAGACAGGGGTGCCTCAGCAATGCAAACTTCAGCCCCTGTAATTACACCAGGCTCAGAAGCCAGCAGTCCTGTCTCTGTGTTGGGAGAAAGACAGGGTTGTGCTATCCCCACCTGAACAGGGAAGCCTTGCTGGCATTCCACTCTGTTTATAAACTGTTTATAAACTTTGTGCTTATTCTGTCCTTTGCTCCTCCTAACAGTACTTCTTGGGTGGATAATTCAGCCAGCAGTAGGCCCACTTTACAGATAAGAGCCTTAGGCCTGGGAGGGAAGCACCCACTTGGGGTCTATGAGAGTCAGAGTCTAGGATCAGATTCAGGCCTTATAGGTCATAGGCCACAGTACAATGTCAGGTGTTAGAACCCAGCTTTTCTTCTTTTAGTGGTTGTGAACCCACCTTTCTGAGCCTCATCTATAAAAGGGGCAATAATAACTATTCACAGTACTATCCACAAGGACCAAATAACAGGAGTTGGAAGGCTGAATCCTATCCTGAAGAACTTACCTTTAAAGTTGCCTCCTCCAGGAAGCTTTCCCTGACTACCACCCATGGATTAGGTGTCTCCCTGTGGGTTCCCGCAGTCCTGAACTTTCAGCGCTGCAAGTGTTGCTGTTGCCTGTTTCTACTCTTCTCACCTCCACTAGATTTTGTATCCTTCAAGGGCAGCAGGTTTTTCTGATCCATTTCTGAATCGCAAGTGCCTAGCAAGGGGCCCAAATGGAGTTGGAATGCAGTCAGTGTTTCTTTTCTTCCTCCCTCCTTCCCTCCCTCTCCCTTTTTCTCTAGCTTTTCACCACACCAGGCTGCCTTCTCCCACAACGGGCTGTGGCAACAGTAGGTAGATCTACAGGGCGGGGCCACCTAGCTCTCTTATCCCGAGCCAGCTGGGTTCTGGAATGGTAGAGAGAACATTCTGGAACCTGGAAGAAAAGCAGTCACCCAGGGCTGGCCGGCCAAGGGCAGCTGGTGGTGTCCGACTGGCTGGGGGGACCATATGGGCCTGGTAAGCAGGCAGGCTTGGGAACACTGTGCACGCAATGAAGACTTAGTGGCTTTCGCATCCTCCCGGAGATGACTTGCTGGGAGCTGTCAGCCACGTGTACCCTGCAGAAGGGCAGCCTGCTAGTGCCCCTTCTGCCAGTCCCAGAAACAGAAGGTTAGAACTGCGAGGGGCTTCCTCTGAGGTCATCATGCCCAAACCCTCATTTCACAGGCAAGGAGTCTGGGTACCAGAGAGGGGCAGCGATTTACTCAAGGTCACACAGCAAGCCAGGGCCAGAAGCCAGTTCTCCTGGCCTCCCACCTTGGATGCTTATAACAGGCAGGGAGCAAAGAATCTTTCAAGTATACCAGTATTCAAGAGGAGGTTTTAAGGTGACTTTTCTGTTTTCTTATTTTTTGTTTTTGCTTGTCTAATCTACCTTTGCACACATTTCTACAATGCTTATGTATTCCTTAGTAGTCAGAAAGAAAAAACAATAAAAGGGGGATGGGAACCTCCTTATGGGAATAACAGGCTTTTGTCTTTAGCAAAATGGCATCAGAGCTGCAATCTTACTGTTTGCTCCCCCAGTGGGCCCTCATGGGTCCCCAATGAGAAGGTGGGTGCCAGAGAGCTGGAAAGGCTCTCAGCCTGTCTCCAGCTGTCACTTGGGCTTGCAGTGGGACCAAGACAGAGGCTTAGGCTAGGAGGGCTGGCCCGTGGCTCACTTGGGAGAGTGCGGTGCTGATAACACCAAGGCCATGGGTTCAGTTCCTATATAGGGATGGCTGGTTAGCTCACTGGGTGAGCGTGGTGCTGACAACACCAAGTCAAGGGTTAAGTTCCCCTTACTGGTCATCTTTTTAAAAAAAAAAAAGAAGCTTAGGCTAGGAGCAGGAGCCCTGGTTTCCTCAAGTGATCTTTCCTCCCTGCTTCCTTAAGCCAATTCCTTCACCTGTTTTTCCATCTGCAAAATGGAAGTTATCAGTGGACGACAGCAGGGCACAGTGATTAAAAACACGATTGCTGGAGCCTGGGATTCAGGCTCTCCTGCTTCTTTACTTCATAGCCTTCGGCAAGTCATTTAAATTCCGTGGGCCTCAGCTTGCTCAAACATGTAGAACTGGTGCAATGGACTGCATGTTTATGTCGCCTCAAAATTCCTGTGTTGAAATCCTAACCCCCAAGGTGGTGGTATTAGGAGATGGGCCCTTTGGTAGGTGATTAAAGTCATGAGATTGAAGCCCTCATGAATGAGATTAGTATAAAAGAGACCCCAGAGAGATCCCCGGCCCCTTCTGCCATGTGAGGTTACAATGAGAAGACAGCTTTCTCTGAACCAGGAAGTGGACCCTCACCAGACACAGAATCTGCCGGCACCTTGATCTTGGACTTCCCAGCCTCTGGAAACATAAGAAATAAATTTGTATTGTTTATAAGCCACCCAGTCTATAGTATATTGTTATAGCCACCCAAATGGACTAAGACAATGAGGATTATACCTCAGGGTTGTTGTGAGGAACAAAAGAGTTCATGTTTGTGACATGTTTCGAATTATGCCTGGCATATATATGTTCCATATTTTAATATATATACACACACAAAAAATATATATGTTGCATATTTTGACGAAACTAAAATCACTTTCCTAAGTGAATGAATAGTGATGATGAAGTGTCTGGGGTGGTTATCATTATCATGATGCTTGGCGGGTCCCCAGGGAAGGGGAACTCTCTCTTGCGCTTAGAACCAGCCTGGCCCAGTCTCAGCTGTGTGCAGTCCAGGAGCCCCACACCAACACCGGCTGGCAGGGGAGGGCTGCCCCCCCGTCTCTCGGGCCCAGGTCTGAGACAGCCCTCTTCCTGGGAGTCAGAAGGAGGCTGACTTACTGTTGAGTCAGGAGCCCCAGAGAGTCCTGCTTAGATTTGGCTCGGCTCTGACCTTTTACCCAAACCACAGGGCCTTTCCTGCCCACTGTGTCCCGCTGACCCAGCAGCCCCAACCAGTCACCTCTGAAACCCTCCCTTCTCATACCCTTCCCACACTGCTTCCTCTTCCAGAAACATCCAGATTGCCACAACTTTTCCAGCCTCCCCACCTTTGCCCAGAATGTCAGTTTGGGTTTCTTCCCAATATCCATGGTCACAGCTACCCGCACACCGGTATTCTCTCCCCAACACACTCACAGTCCTGAACAACAACCTTTGAGTTGATTTTGGAGTTTCACATACCTGGGCTCTAACACAAAATCCTTCATTTATATATATGTAACCTTTGCTAATTCTGAGCCTCAGTCTCCTCATCTGTACAATGGGCATAATATACCTTAGAGGGCTTTGCAAGGCTTCCATGGGATAGTATGTGGGAAATGCTTAGCCCAGTGCCTGGCATGTGGCAAGTGTTCAGTAAATGATAACTCTGGCTATCGTCAGTTTCACAGTTATCGGTGAACCTGTTTGCCTCTCTCAGGAGCTGGGCCTGCCTCAAACACAAGAGCTAGAGATCATCATTCACCCTGGGATCCCCTGGAGCAGCTAACCAGCACCTGGCACAGAGAAGGGGCCCAATGCACATACAAGGACTTGACTTAAGTTCTATCTTCTGGTCTCAGGTCTGGCAAGTGGGTGACCTTCTGTAGTTAGAGGAACAGCAGTGCCTAATGGGGCTGGGAGAGGTACTCCTGAGGAGCCCCTAAACCCCTACTATCCAGTCCACACTTCTTGGTGGGACAGCAGCTGTCTCCTCCCCAACGTGGCAATCCAGGCTGAGGAGCTGCTGAGCTAATTAAGAATGACAAGTGCCGTGTAATTGCCAGCAACTGGTGAGTCCCCTACCTCTTCCTGCCCCTCCTTCCCTTGTTCTCTCTGGCACTGTCTGGCCTGGAGGTTGCTGCACAGAAAGGGAGACAAGCAGAGTATCCTAACCAAGCACAGGCCAGTGTCAGGAGACCTGGGGACTGGCGGCCTCTGCCACCCTCTTGCAGTGGGGCCCTGGGCAAGGAAGTTCCCTTCTTAAATTGGCTCCATGTCCCCTTCCCCATCTGCAGGACTCTTGACCTTGTGCTGAAAGGAGGCAAGAGGAGGGACAAGCCTAAGGGGTGGGCCAAAGGGCTCTGCTGAAGACGGGGCAGCACCGACCTGACTAGTTGAGAACAACAAGGCAGACAGCCACGGGTTCGAGTCCCAGCCCTGCTGCTCACTCCCTTTGTGATCTTGGGCAGGCCACCTACCCTCTCTGAGCAGCAGGTTCCTCATTGCTAAAATGAGATTTGTGTGAGGGCACTTAGCTTTACTAAGAGAACCTGAATTTGTCCTAAATCTGTGCCTGCGACAGAGATCCCTGGACAAGCCCATCCCTGTCAAAGTGAGTATAGATATTAAGAGTTGCGGTTGAGCGCGGTGTTATAACACCAGGGCTGAGGGTTCGGGTCTCCGTACCGGCCAGCCACAAGAACACAAACAAACCAACCAACAAACAAAAAACAAGGGTTGAGAACTTGTAGAGCAATTCGATAGAGTAATTTTGTGTCTATTGATCTCATAATAAAAAAAAATTAGGGCCGGCCTGTGGCTCACTCGGTAGAGTGCAGTGCTGATAACACCAAGGCCACGGGTTCGGATGGCCGGTTTGCTCACTGGCTGAGCGTGGTGCTGACAACACCAAGCCAAGGGTTGAGATCCCCTTACCGGTCATCTTTTAAAAAAAAAAAAAAAAAAATTAGGCTTGCATTTTTTGGACTTTTTTTCATCTTGTCTTTCGTAATTCATTTTCCTTGTGTTTTATAAAAGTATTGGTCTGTGACAGACTAGGAATTTTTTTAAAAAATGGTCCTTCTCCACAGATGGCTCGAGAAGCACTGCTTTAGGGGACCTCATAAAACAGACCTGGTAACAATCTTGCCATATTTACATTCTTCCAGGGTTTGCTTTCCAGGAACTTTCAACTTCTGCAAAACCTGCAGGATAAAGATCACTCTTCAAGGCCCTTCTCGCTGAAATCCCAACTTACCTTCCCGTCTCCTCTCCTCTCCAGCCACACACCCCTGTTCTACCACCCTGTTCTCTCTTCTCCCAAACTCTCTATACCCTCTTTCTCCTCCACGCCTTTGCCTATGCTGTTCCTTCTACCTGGAATGCCCTTCCACACTTTGCCCTCGAACTGGCAAACTCTTATTCATCCTTCAAGCCCCAGATCAAATGTCACCACTCCTGGGACTCCCTTTTCCAATGCCCGCCCTGCACTTGCCCTAGGCCGGGTCAGTTGCTCCCTCCTCCCTGCTCCACATGCAGAGTGATATGTGGAAGCAGAGTGTTGCAGCGGTCAAGTCTACGGGCTCAGGAGTCAGAAGAGTGTGGGTTTTGGACCTGACTTTGCCAGCTGTGTAACCCTGGGCAGGTGACTTTATATGACTGAGCCTCATTTTTCTCATCTGTACAGTGGGGTCTAGAAATGATGGGTGAAACACTCCCAGTGCCGTGTACACAGAAGAGACTTAAGACAGATGCTGTTCATAGTATCCCTCTGGTTCATAACTTTTCACATTGTTTTTTGTTCCCTTGCTAGGCTGCTTGATCCTTGAGAGCAGGGACACAAGCATGTCTCATTTGTCTGGATGTTTCCTGTGCCCAACCCAGGGCTTGCACAGAGGCGTGTGTTGGATGTGAGTCTCTGGATGCTCGCTGCCCCATGGTGCTGGCAGCTGTAGCTTTCTTGTCAGTGCTGATTAACTCACCCTCTGGAAGTGCAGTGGATCGAATGTCCGCCCCAAACCTCACTGAAGCTTAATTCCTACTGACAGTGTTAAGAGGGTGGGAAATTCTATTATGGTCATTGAAAGGTGGGGCCTTGAAGAGATAATTAGACTGTGAAGACCATGCCCTAGTAAATGGATTAATCCATTGATGGTTTAATGGTGGTCCTGAGCATGGTTCTGAGGGCTTTAAAAGGAGTGGCGTTAGCTCTCTCTGTTGCTTCTGCCATATTCGCCACGTGACACCCTGCATCGCTGTAGAGTCATCACCAAGAACAAGGCTCTCACCAGATGTGTTCCCTGGACTTTCGACCTCCCAGCCTCTGAAACTATAAACAATAAATATTGTTTCTTTACAAATTACCCAGTTTCAGATATCTATGCTATAAACAAAAGAAACGAACTAATAGAGGAAGAAAAAACCACCATCACGCTGATTTGTAGTGTCTGCCAATTCCCATGGTATAAATACACCCACTATGGCCAACTTCAAGTTACAAAAAGTTTAACAACCAGTTTGCAAAATTCCTGAAAATCCAGCAATCTGTTCTCATGAGCCACCCAGCTGCAGCACTCCTGGGTGTGACTATTCTGAGTGGAAGAGCAGCCAGAACAGGCCTGAGCCCCAAGATGAGGGACAGGCATCTCCCATGCCCTCCACCCAGCCAGGGCATTGAGGGCCACCCAGGGAAGGGCCACAGGGTCAGCTGTGCCCCACACAGAGGTCATCACTCATCTTCCCTCCCCCAAGCCTCCAGCCCTATTGTTGCAGGGATAAAAACTTGTGGAATTGTTAATCTTGGAAGGAAAAACAGAGGCTGGACTAACAGGCCTGGCAGATCCATCCATCAGAGACTCTTGGGGGTGGGCAAGGGGGGGCCTCTGCAGCCAACAGGGGCCAATTTGTGATAATAGCCCTGTCCGCACAGCTGTTGCAAGCTAATCAAGCTAAACCTGGTCTCTGTGTCCCTTGGTCACAATGGGGATCAAAGAAACTTGTGTGCAACCTCCTCTAGCCTTGTTTCCTACCACCCTCTCCTCTCCCATGCTCAGAAGTGCCCCACACTTGGCATTTTATACTCTGCTGTCACCATCCTGAAATTCGTAATAATTTTATCTTTGAATTTGTGTTTGGTAAGTGAAGCCTGATGGGACACGGAGCACACGCCAGGGACTTGGATCCTCAGCTCAGGGGCGTCCCACCTCCACTGCCTGCACCTCCTCTGGTTAGCACCTCAGGTCCCCCGTCAACCCCATTCTCACTCAACAACTGTAGCTGTCTTCTGTGCCTGGCAGGATGCTGGGTGGAGGCATGGGGTTGGGGGTGTGGTCTGGGATTGGGTGCCTGCATCCTGCGTCATCTTGGGCAGGGCACGGCAGCAGCTGTCCCCAATCTGGGTTGGCAGTACTATGGCACATCTGGTGGGTGGCTGGCTGGGGGCTACATCTCAGTGGAGGAAAGACTCTGATCCAAGTACTGAGCATGTCCTGGCATGGAAGTTTAAAGACCCTTGGGTGTGGCCCATCTGCCAAGGATTCAGGCCATGGACTGTGGGAAGGAGATGCCTCACTTGACTTCTGCAGCCCCCACCCACATCTGGGTGCCATGCAGCTGTCCAGCTGGAGGGGCACTTGGGAGGGGGAACTTGGCTGCCATCAGGCTCCAGAGAATGGGTGTGTCCCTCATAATGGAGGGGGGACTCCACAGGGCACCTATGAGGGGCTTTACCCTGAGGTAATCCCTCTGCCCAGGAGCTCTCCCTCACCTGTGCTGGGGGGATGGTATCCCCTTCCAGTCTCCCTGAGTCTGGCTTACGTTTGTCTCTTCTGGCCTGCTTGAGGCATCCTGAAGGACGAGCCATGAAATACGAACCATGTAATTTCTGTGATTTCACGTACGAGTTAAGTGCTCTGATATTTGCATTTAAAACTGGCATTGCACAATATAAAGACGAATGGCAAAACTCATGCTAATAATTCTAATTTTTAAGTTTTCTTTACTTAGAATGACATTAATAACAGATAAAAAATGCAGTGGCAAGTTGAGAGAAACCGCAGAAGAAAGGAAGAAATCACATGCGTACCTTTAACGGCACTTTTCCTCTGCTTTTTGAACAAAGGACTCCACGTTTTCATTTTGCCCCGAGCTCTGCAAATTATGTCGCCGGCCTTGTCTCCATCTTTCCCAGCCCCCCATCCTGTTGTTGTTTGGTTTCAAATAGCATTTATCACATTGTGACACCTATGTAATTGGCTTATTTATTATGACTGTTATTTATGGTCTGCTTCCCTTACTAGAATGTGGGCCCCTGGATGATAGGGGTTTTGTCTGTTTGGTTTGCAGAGGTGCCTAGCACATAGTAGGTGCTCGATAAATAATCAGAGACTGTCAAATGAATGGACGTTATCTGGGACAGAATCAGCCCAGGAGACTTTCCACTCCCTGGCAGTCTGGGCTCCAGTCCTATCCCCCGTCCACTTTGTCCATTTGGGCTCAGACATTTCATGTTGGAACTTCGTCATTCTGGCATTCCTTTTCGGACTTCAGTGATTCAGCCCTTCTGTTTCCTGCCAGCCCCAAGACTGTCGTGTGAATGGTGGCTGTGCAGCAGCCTGCAAGGCACTCACCAGGCGCCTAGATGGACAGGCTTCCCTCCTTTCTGGGATTCCTTAGGTCATTTCCATCCATTGTCTTTGGCCGCAGCTTCTAGAGTTAATCTTTCCACCTCAGAAAGGTCCCTTTGCTGGTTTCCCCATCTGCTTCCTTCTTCAAATCCTTTTTGGCTCCAAATTCTGTCAGAGGGTTTCCTTGGCCCCTTCCACCTCTAACCGCTAGGGTGACCTTGGGCAAGCCACCCCCTCTCCTCTGGGGAGGCCCTTGCAAAATGGGGATTGGAGGTACCCCTGCCCTGCCTTTCTCCCGGGCAGGGGCCTGAGTCCTTCAGAGGACCAACGCTGGATAAAATGAAGGTGGCTTCTATCATATCTGAGTCGCTGTCAGCACTGCACCCCTGATGCCCCACGACTCCACCTTTCCCCCTTCCCTTTAGTTGCACAAGAACAGTTAGCTTCTATTGCAACTGCCACCACCACGTGGCCATTCATTCACTCTGCAAACGTGTCATGGACAAAGCTCATAACATGGGAGTAGCCCCAGACTCTGCTCCCCTTTCTCCTAAAGAGAATTCTGGTTTTTGACTACTCCACTGGCTTCTCTCCTTGCCTGCTCTATTACTTAAGGTTAAGATTAAACTGCTTGGGCAAAGAGACCCCAGAGCACAATGGCTTGAAGTGTACAGATGTGTAGTTCTCTCTCACAGAACAGTCCTGGGGCATGTTCCAGGTCTGGAGGGCACTTCTGCTGCACACAGTCATTCAAAGACCCAGGATCCTCCCGTGGTATGACTGTCCCAACCTGTAAAGCTTTATTGTCATCTTTATGGATTGTCACCAAGTCTGGGTCAGCCAGCAGGGAAGAAAAAGAGGGCATCTGGTGACTTAAGGCCTAGGCCTGGAAGCGCTTCCATCACTTTCACTTACATTGCAGTGGCCAGGACTTGGTCTCGTGGCCGTTCCTGCAAGGGAGGCTGGGACATGTGCTCTAGCAGAGCAGCTGTGCACCGACGAGCAAGAGGAGGGTGGACTCTGAAGGACAAGCAGCTGATCTGCAACATCTACCCTCTCTCTCTCCCTCTGCCTCCTTGTCTCTCTCTCTCTAAGGTGAGTCTGCGTTTTAGACAACCTGGTTTCCAGGTTTTGTATTACAAAACCAAGAAAATGGGTAGAGAGGGCTTGAAGTGGACAGGTGACAGGAAGCAGGACGGGGACCCAGAGGGAAGGAGATTTTAAGAGTAATAGAATAACAGAATTATTTTAAAATGACTTTTGGTTAATGGTCTGTGTCTTATTAAGTGCCCTGCCCTCGTGGTGTTGAGACTGGATCCCAGGGGTCCCGAGATGTGTGGGTCACGCAGGTGCAGGCACTTACACTTGCTGAGACCCCGCGCCACACAGACACGTCTCGGCCCTCGAGGAATTCCCAGTCCAGGAGGGGAGTCAGACGCAGGATTAGAGGCAAGTCCGAGCTGCTGCGAGGACATCGAGGAGGGAATTAGCTGTGCCTCGGCAGGGCAGGGGAGGCTCAGGCAAGGAGGGGCACAGCAGAGATGTCATATTCTAGACTCACCCTGCCTGTGGGGAAGGCCCCGTTCCCTGACACGTTTCACTAGCACGATAAGAAGTAGAGGGAAGAATATTAAATAAAGAATCAAGACACCTGGGTCCCGGCCCTGCTGCTGTGTATCCCAGGGCAAGTCTCTGCCCCTCCCTAGTCTCCATTTCCTCCACGGTGTGCACTGTTAGTGGTTAGGGCCACCACTAACACATTTGTCAGAAGTACGGAAAGGTTCCCTCACCAGGAGACAAAACACAAAAAGATGCCTCTTCCCCCATGCTCAGACACACAACGTGGGGGCAGGCTGGGTTTCAGCCACCCTCCCACCTTGGCTTCACGCCGTTGTGCAGTGCACAACCCACACAACTGTGTTTAGGCAGCAGTCTCGCTGATCAGCCACACTGGGATGTCGTATTTTCCCGAGGGGGTAACTGCTGTGAGAATGGCTCAGAACCCCAAAGACCCCCAGAATATCCTTCTAACCAGCAGGCTTTCCCTCTCTCGGGTTCTGCAACAGGGCTGGGACTAGCATGAGGCAAGGGAGATGCCTGGGGTGCTTTCAGGGGCTCACTGAGAAGGAACAGCAGTGCCTCCATTAATTCCGTGCCGTTAATTCTGAGGCACCTCGCTGGCCTCACCCTAGTCCTGGCCTGGTCTACAGGATTCCCAACAGATACAGATGGTGGTGGTGGTGATGGTGTTTTAAAGGAAAGTGCTAGAAAACCACCTCAGACTACCTGAGGGCAGCTTCCATGGAGGGGGGCCGAATCAGGAGGAGAGACACAGGGCAGTGGAGCAGAGTCCAGGGAACTGGGGCTGCGAGAGACTCTGCCTGGGAACCTCAGCCCAGAGGAGGGGAGGGGCCAGGTAGTCAGAGCCCTTGTTTGTGATCTGAAGGGTTTATGGGAAAGCTATAGGGAAGGGGATGGGGAAGAGAGGAGGACAGTGGTCTGGGTCCCAGGCCAGTGGCCACACGACAGCACCGAGGCCTGGCTGGCTGTGTTCACACGCTGAAGGTTCTGCATCTGATGCGGGCAGCCCGAGGCCCGGCCTCCAGCCAGCAGCCAGCCCTCAGGTGCTTTGGGACGGGGAACCTAACACCGGATGCTTTGAGAGACAAGGACTTGGGCCACCCGTGGGTCAGTTATGACTTGTCAAGGCCAGGAGAAAACCAGGACTAAATCGTGTCACCTCCCAGACCCTGGAAATCTTGGACTGTGTTACTAGACTTTTGACATTCGAAATTACTTTCAGTTTTGCATGTACTGATAGCTGTTTGGTGTTTTTTGAAAAAACTCATCTTCACTCAAATAATTTATTTTCATTTTTTTTTTTTTTTTAAAGATGACCGGTAAGGGGATCTCAACCCTTGGCTTGGTGTTGTCAGCACCACGCTCAGCCAGTGAGCAAACCGGCCATCCTATTTTCAAAGGAAACTATGTAAATGGAAAACAGCATGATTGCCATAAATGGATGATCAGCAATCGCTGAGTACAGCGTTGGCCGAGCAGGGGTATTAAATTATAGTGGGATCCTGGTGCCCCAGGGTTCTGAATCTGAGGGCCAGTCTCGGTGTTCAAAGGGGAGGTAAGCCAAGGTCAGAAGGGTGTTAAACATGTAGAGTCCCACCTGAGACTCTTGGAAACATTTTCTCCATTAATGTGGCATCTGTGCCCACCTACCCCATCTCATGAATGTGTCCCCTCTTTATGAAAATGGCCCCAGGGAGTCCTGGACACAGGAAAAGCACTACCTTTCATGGTTGGGGGGTGACTCTGGCTCTGGGAACAGGCTGGGCCTCGTCTCCTGTCTCAAGTGAGACCTGGCCTGGCCAGTGCTGGTGCCAATGGCTCTGATGAACTGAGGTCTTCGGAGCCTGTTCGTATGAGATCATCTGAACTTGGCGATCACAAGATATGCCCTAAGCATCTACCATGTCTTCTGCTGGGGGATGTGGAAGCAGGAGCCTGAATGGGGCCCAGGGCCCTGCCCTCAAGGTCTAGCTAGGGCGACAGGACAGGCAGCCTCCTGGAGGTGGCAGGATAAGTGGAGGAAGGAGAGGACTCTGAGCAGGGGTGGAGGGCCCTGGGGCTGGGCTGACTGGGCTCATTGGGGTGGGGAGGACACAGCAAGGGGCCCCTGGCTGGAGCCGAGGGCCAAGTCAGAGCGGCAGGGACAGGACCAGGCCCTGAGACCTCCGACACTGGTGGGAAAGGTTAGGACTGACTCCATTAGGAGCCACTGAAGGATTCTGAAGAGGGGAAACTAAGGAAGTGGTGTTTCCAGAAGAAGAACACACATGCACCCCGGCGTGTGGCCCTGTGCTGAGCACCACACACGGCCCCCTCAACCTTCTCAGCCCCTCTCCAAGGCAGGTACCATCATTGCTTCCATTCTCAAGAGAAGAAATGGACATCGACAGTCCCCACAGTGGTGCCTGGGGAGGATCCCTGTAGCAGGAGTTTGGGCAGCACCCCCATCCCCCTGCAGACAGGAAGGGGCACCCCTTCCTCTTTCTGCTCCAGCCAAGTGGGCAAGGTCCATTTGCGGGAGGTCAGGCTCCCCACAGCACCCTCCCTACCCACTTAGGCAAATCCACTTCCCCTGCTGGGAAGGGAGAGGAGGGGAGCTGTTTCTGCTGTCCCATTGGACTGGGTAACACACATGCACACACACAGCACACACATACACGCACACATGACACACATCCACACATGACACACACATGACACACAACACGCACACACATGCACACACAGCACACAATACACGCACACACGACATACACAATGCACACATGACACACACGCACACACAACACACATACATGCACACACGACACACAACACGCACATACATGCACACACGACACACAACACGCACATACATGCACACATGACACACACACATACACGCACACACGACACACACATGCACACACAGCACACACATACGTGCACACATGCACACACAGCACGCACACACATGCACACATGACACACAACGCACACACACAGCACGCACATACATGCACACACGACACACACATGCACAACACGCACACACGACACACACAACACGCACATACATGCACACATGACACACACACAACACGCACATACATGCACACACGACACACGCGCACACACAGCACACACATACATGCACACACGACACACACATGCACACACAGCCCACACACACATGCACACACAGCCCACACACACATGCACACACAGCCCACACACACATGCACACACAGCCCACACACACATGCACACACAGCCCACACACACATGCACACACAGCCCACACACACATGCACACACAGCCCACACACACATGCACACACAGCCCACACACACATGCACACACAGCCCACACACACATGCACACACAGCCCACACACACATGCACACACAGCCCAAACACACACATGCACACACACAGCATGCCATACATGCACACATGACGCACACACAGCACACACATACATGCACACACAGCACACACATACATGCACACATGACACACACACAGCACACACACACAGCACACACATACACACACACACAACGCACACACACAACACACGAAACCCACTGGACTCTTCATCTGCTCCACGGTCAGGAGTTATTCCAAGGAGGGAAGACATCAGATGAGGAGGACAGAGGGAGGGCTGCCCCTGCACACTCTGCCTTCAGGCCTCACTTCCTCAGAGAAACTTCTCTGTGCCCCCGCCAGCCAGGTCAGGACCTGCTCCCTCTCACGGCTCCCAGATGTCCACAACGACCCAGTCTTGATGGTTCAATGGAAACTTAATGTGCGGGGTCATCGGGACCTGCCTCCCTCTAGACTGCACTCTCCATGAGGGCGGGGTCTGTGTCGGTTTTGCTCTCCCTTTAACCTCCCATGTGGTACAGGACCTGGCACACAGTAGGTGCTCAATCATTGCACGAATGCGGAGCCCTTGGAAGAGGGGAAGGGTCAGGCTGCAGTGAGGCTGGGGTCTGGCTACAGTGATGGCTCCCAGAGAGCTGGGCATCTCAGGCTCCAGCCCCATCCCTGACACGGGGGACCCCAGTTCTGTAGCCTAGAGGAGGTTGAAGGGGGACACGACCCCAGAGGGAGGGGCATGTGCAAAGGGAAGCAAGTGGGCTTGAGACTGTGGTTTTGTGGTAACAACATCTAGAGAAATGATAAAAACAGGAAGTGTAAAAAGGACAGCATCTGAGACCTTCCCCTCCTGACTTCAGTCCTTCCCAATCCCACCAGCCCTCTGTCCCCTCCATCCCCAAACACCAGTCTGATTGCCCAAGAGCCTCCCAGTGCTTGCCCAGCCCCGCGGCCCTGTCCTCTGACATGCCGCCATCAAGGAGGGCACTGGGCTGGCTATGAAGTACCTGGGCTCTTGGTCCAGCTCTGCTACCACCTCACTGAGTGACACTGGGCAAGTCCTCCCTTTCTGGACCTGGCCTTCCTCATGGCTGAATGGAAGGGGGTGGATGGCTGATGGTGGAAGGCATCCCACAGGGCCCTGGCAGCAGCAGGAAACAGGCTGGGGAGACCAGAGAGGGGAGGAAATCCTGCTGTGGGAATGGAGGGGAGGCCAGTTCCCTGCAGGCTCCAGACCCGATCACACACAAAAGGCAGGGGCACGGTTCTATAAGACAGTGTCATATGCCTGGTGCTGCCTGACTGTTGGGAGCTGGGGCTGGACAGGAACAAAGATAAACAAGCTTTTCCACATTCTTGAAGGGTTTCAGCCCACAAGAGATGACAACATGGAGATGAGGACTCTAGCGGCAGCTCACAGAGCTTGGGCGGCGGTAAACGACTCTGTAAGGGGCGGGGGTGTTACGCATCATCCAATCATTGTTTATTTATTTGTTTATTTTTCTGTGGTTGGCCAGTTTGGGATCGAACCTATGACCGTGGGGTTATAGGGCTGAGTTCTAACCAACTGAGCTAACGGGCCAGCCCTATTACTTATTTTCTAAGCTTCTTTTTATTATCTGAGACATAATTCACATTACATGATCTTCACTGTTTTAACGTGTACAATTCAGTGGCTTTTCGTATGTTCACAGTGGGGTGCAACCATTCCCGCTATCTAATTCCAGAACATTTGCATCACCCCAAAACGAAGCCCTGTACTCTTTAGCAGTCTCCCAATTGCCTCCTCCCTCCAGCCCCTGGCAAACACTAATCTGTTTCTGTCTCTATGAATTTACCTATTCTGGACTTTTCATATCAAGGGAATCATATACTATGTGATCCATTGTGACTGGCTTTTTCACTTAGCATGATTTCAAAATTCATCCATGTCATAGCATGTATCGGTGCTTCATTATTTTTATGGCTGAGTAATATTCCATTGTATGGATATATCACATTTTGTTTATTCATTCATCAGGTGATAGACGTTTGGGTTGTTTTCCCTTTTTGGTTATTAAGATCCTCATTTATTAAGTCCTTTCTCCATTCCCAGGCACAGTTCTGAGAGTTCTGCAGCACTGTATCCGTTAGTTCCACACACCAATCCTGTGCAGTATGTACTGTTCAAATCCCCTTTATGCAGACAGAGAGAGAGAGATGGGCTCAAGGATTTGCTTCTGTGAGGGGGTCTGCATTAGGACTCAAGCCGTGATGGGGATTCCAGTGCACAGCATTTTATGGCCGGAGTGAGCCCCCTCCGGATCCCACCTTCCCTCGGCCACAGAGAACAGCAACATTTGACTTGGTGGCTGCTCCTTCAGCCAGCGTGCCTGAGTGCCTACCATGAGCAGAGCCCCAGCCCAGCCACTGTGGACGTGGAAAGCGACCAACAAAGAGACCTTTGTTCTAAGCCACTGAGACGCGGGGGTGTGCATTACTGCAGCAGAGCCTGGTCCTCTCTGACTGGGGCAGCCCTCCTGTCGGCTGGGACCTGCACCGCCTCTGTGCATAGGAGCAAGTCCAGGCTTGCATATGCACAGACACAGCTTGGGTGTATTTTTAAAACAAGTAGTTATGTGCCAAATTGGATAAAAACCGAGATCAAGCTGTGCAGCTTGAGTTTCCAAGGGATTGGCATGTAAATTTTGGGAACTGATTTTCATGAAAAAAGTGTTTCTGTGTAGTGGCTGAAACTTTACCCAGGTGAGGCTCTCTCTTGAATTAGCTTCATCCTCAAGGTTGGTCCCAGATACCTGTATGCTTCTTGAGAATAATCATTCAACTCGGCAGATAATCAGAGCCAGATAATCAGATAAACAAGTCTTTGAGAATTTACCAGGTTCTGGGCTAAGTACTTTTCATATATATTATCTTCCCAGCCACTCTAATGGATAGGTACTGTATTATCCCCATTTTCCAGATGAAGAAACTGAGGCTTAGAGGGGTTAAGAGATTTTTCCAAGATCCCATGAATAGGTGGAAGAGGTAGAGTTTGAACCCAGGTCTGCTGACCTCTGGAGCTCATATCAAATCAATTCACTATCTTTTGGCTTCTAAGTTCATCTTGACAACCCGCAACTGCCTCAGCATCTACCTGTATCTTGTGCTGGAGTTTACAGTCAGGACTTTCAGGTGAGACACAGCGTGGTGAAGTAGACAAACCCCAGGATTAAAATTTGGGAGTCCTGGGTTCAAGTTTAAGATACAAATTTAACTTACTCCATAGCTTAGTGCAAATTCCTCCTCTCTCTGTGCCTCAGTATCCACATCCATGGAATGGGACATTTGGACTAGATCAGTGGTTCCCAACGTTGGCTGTGCATCTGAACTACCTAACAAGCTGATTAAAAATAATAATTCCAGGGGCTGGCCCGGTGGCGCACTGCTACAGTGCGCCGCTTGGGAGCATGGCGGCGCTCCCGCCGAGGGTTTGGATCCCACATACAGACCGGTTCCCGCTCACTGCCTGAGCGAGGTGCGGGTGCAACACCGAGGGTTGCGATCCCGTTGCCGGTCCCGGTCCGGTACAGGCACGACACTGAGGGTTGTGATCCGTTGCCGGTCACGAAAAAAGACAAAAAGGAAAAAAATAAAAATAAAAAATAATAATAATTCCTGGCCCTTCCCCAGGCCTGCAAATCAGGCCTGAGAACCCTGAATCCTCACGTGATTCACATTTGAAGTCAGCATTAGAAACCTGGCTTCCAGGGGCCCTTCAATAGCTGAGCGTCTACGAGTATGGAGGCAGAAAAGACTAACCCAGTAACCATGCTGAGCAGTCTGAGTCAAACACCAAAGAAAATAATCTCTAGGTAGTATGTTCTGGAAGAATCTAGAAAAGAAAGAAGTTGGGTCAGACCGTGAACTTGGGTAATAGAAGCAGGAGCTGGCTTTGGTTCATTTTCATGGTTTCATTTTCTCCATGGAAGAAAGTTGCATTTCCAGCTAAACCACCCTTCCTATCCCCCTTGCAGTTAGGAGGTACCCATGGCTGGATTCTGACCAATGAAGTAGGTAGAAGTGATGAGCATCAGTTCCAGGTATGGCCATCAAACTCCCATGGGATCCCCTATGTGCTCTCTCTCGCTCTTTCTCTCTCCCTCTCTCTTTCCCCTCCGCCCCTTCTGTGGTGAACTTGGAAAAGCTGATGAAATAGCATTTACAAATGGAAAAAATCTGGGTTCCTGTGGCTGCATGGAGCAAAACACTCCTGCCACTTGCAATGGATTGCAGGATGAGTGAGCAATAAACTGAGAGTGTGTTAAAACACTGAGATTACAGGTTGTTTGTTATAGCAGCTGGTGGTACTTATCCTGACTAATACATTCTGAGGAAGTGGGACCAGAACAGGTTGCAATGGATTGCAGGATGAGTGAGCAATAAACTGAGAGTGTGTTAAAACACTGAGATTACGGGTTGTTTGTTATAGCAGCTGGTGGTACTTATCCTGACTAATACATTCTGAGGAAGTGGGACCAGAACAGTGTCTTAAAAGGTGAGTAAGATTTGCACACATGGAGAGGATGAAAAGGGTATTCCAGAGGGGAAGAACAGCGGGAGCAAAGGGGTGAGAACTGGAATAGGTGTGATGTTTGTTCTCTATAGAGAAATTCAGCCAGATTGATACTGTGAGCTATGCTGGGTAGAAACTGAGATCAAAAATGTTCCAACTAGTGGTGTGCTGGAGCCAGCTCACATTGGCTCATGAAAGCCAAATGTTAGCACCTTTCCCCAACAACATTTTCAATGACATGGCTTTGGTTGCTTGTGTGAGACTGTGAGTATAGCTTACTCCATCTTGAAGCCCTTACCACTTACTCTGTCCTTTGTGTGAAGCCTGAAAAAACGTTATATAGTAACTAGGGGTAAGATAGAACAATAGGTAGAAAGAGCTTGGTGACTACCAAGAAGGAACTTAATAATTAAGGACCAATATGGCAACAGTCAGTCTGGCTACCTTCATCAAAAGACTGCCAAAGATAGTAATCATTGCCATAAGACATTTGGAGTTAGTGATGTTAGCTTGTTTCTTAGTAATTGCTTCTTGGGTGAACTGCCTGTATAAACTTGGGCTCAACCAAGATGCTGCACAGAGAAACCATGTGTATGCCTCTGCGTCATCACCCGCTCCATCCATCCTCCCATATGTAAGTTACCCTAATAAAATTCTTTGCTTTACTGCATAGAATTGCCTATTTCATTTTTTGGTCTCAAGATACCGTCTCAGTTTGGCGGACATTTTTCCTTTAGACCACTGTCAGCTTGAAATGGGACATGGTGGGAATATTTACAGAATGGCTATTGGCAAACACAAGTCAGGGCTTTTTTCCCTCCAACTGTTAAACATTTATCAGCACACTACTGGTTACCACCCACATGGAGATAGGCCCTGCCTATGTGGGAGGCAGTGAAAAGACCAGAGACCCTGCAGCCATTTTAATCCTTGTCCTTCTGAGCTGTTTGGCCTTGGGCAAGTGACCTCTCTGAGCCTCTGTGTGACACCTCTTTGAGACTCAGTTTCCTCATCTGTGAAATGGAGCTAATAGCAGTATCTCCCTCACAAGTTTGATGTGAGGATGCACAAGATCACGTGTGTGGAGCCCTGCCTTTATCCCCTCAGCCTTGCTGACCTTGTGCACACGACGGCCTCCTGCTGTAAGTGCCTGTGACTCTCTGAGGGCTTTCTCTGTCTGTGCCCAGCCCCCTCACAGAGCAGGTTGGAAGGGCAGGGACGTTGATGTCTTTGGGAGCAGTCCTCAAGCACAGGTGATGATAATTGGTGGATAAATACCCCAGCTTTCTCATCTCTGGATTAGGGCAAATCTGAGACACACTCTGTCCATTTCTGAGCAGTCTCCAGCTTGATGGATCCTCAGCTGTTCTCAGCTGTACCTGCTCATTAGTACACCTGAACTGGTTTCTTCCTTCCCCGCCTCACTTCCCCACTTCTCGCCTTGCTTCTTGAGATCACTGCCCAAGGGAACTACTTGCTCTCCCATCCTTGTCTCAGGGCCTGCTTCTGGGGGAACGCAACTCAGAGAGCAGCCAAGATGATCAATAGCCAGAATCACCCCTTTTATATGTATTTACAAAATAAGGTCCTATCTGCTCAGTCCCTACAGCAACCCCAGGAGTCAAGCAGTGGCAATTGTTCACTCCATTTTACAGATGGAGAGACTGAGGCTCGCAGAAGAGCAGTGATTTGCTCAGGTCACACCACCATCAAGCAGAAGGGTAAAAATGGAGCTGTCCACATTCCAAGTTTTCAGCTCTGGGATGCTCTGGGGTTCTGCAGAGCCCTGAGCTGGCTGGGAGGGTAGTCTCTAGCCCTCTGACTGCTCTCCCCTGACTGGTCAGGCTGACTCTGGCTCCTCTACAGGTCTGGGACAGTGAAGGGCAAATAGGCTGGTGGTAGGAATGGCTGGTTATTAAATCCATCCAACACTTGGCAGGCCTGGCCTCATTCTGTCCTGGGAAAGTCTGTCCTGCCTGGGGCTGGCTGGGGGGGCAAGGTAGGACACTGACCCAGCAGGGAAGGGCAGGTGGGGGGCCAGGCAAAACCAGAGAGTAGCTAGGGTGGGGTGAGATCAGAGGCAGCTCCTGGAGGTCTGTGTCCCCACAGTGTGAAGCCAGCTTCAGGGACAGTGAGAGGCATGTGATGCACCTTTGAATGGTGGCCTGAAGAGGGGACCCCTGCTTGGGGGTCTCTGCCTCTAATCCCCCCATCACCACCTGAGCCATGGAAGTTCTGAGCCCACCAGATCCAGGTTCCTAAACCCAGAAGATGTGGGTCAGAGGCAATACAGTGGCTATGACATGAAACCTGCATGTGCCAATGGGTGCCCACAATTTAATGAGCACCAAAAATGTTGGAACCTATGTCTCGTTTTATCCTGGGCCATGTAGTGGTTCAAAGCCTGCATTCTGGAGGCAGGAAGACCTGGGCCAGCATCCAGTCCCCGCTCCTGGGTGTCTGTGCACTGTGGTGGCCTGCCTCATCTGGTTAATGTTATTTTCCACATCTATAAAGTGGGCTTTGTAATAGTACCCATCTCATGGGAAGGATGCTGCAAGGATTCAGTGATACATTGTGTTTAACATGCTCAGCCAGAGTCTGGCACGAGCACCTTCTCTGTGCAGAGCATTGAGCTGGTGCTTTCCATGCATTGTCTTACTTACACTTCACAACTATCAGCCCCCTGCTTACAGGTAAGGAAGCCAAGGCTCAGAGGGGTGAAGTCACTGGTTCAAGGTCACAAAGCTGCTGGGTGACAGAAGCGGGATTTAAATCCAAGTCTCTCTGCTTTGGAGGCCTGATTAGCAAACCCTTGCCCTGCCCCATACTACCCCGACCCCCACTCCCCATATATGAGGTTAACAATCCACTGTAGCTTTTCTCTCTGGTCCCTTAAAAAATACTGTTAGGTGAGGCTTTATTAGGGGCCCAGAGAGGGCAAGAGACCAGCTTGGGGCTGCAGAGTAAGATGGTGCCAGAGCTGTTACTAGATCCCAGGGTCTCTGGCTCTCTGGCCAGGCCTCATGCTCATCCAGCAGAGATCATTCAAGACCCTGGATGTCATCTCCAGCTCTGCTCTTGTCTCTCAAGGCAGGGGTTTTAATCTCCCATTTTGGCCCCACCTTGCCCCTTCTTTGTAGAAAAGTTCCAGGCTCCATGGGAGTTCCTGAGCTTTTCTTCCTGAGGCTACTAAGGTGTGGGATTGAGGCCCCATTCTTTTCTCTTCCACTAAGAGGTAATTTGCCTGGAATATGTTGAGCACTTAAAAAATCTGGTCACATTGCAATGTCTGGGTTACCATGGTGACCTCACTTTGAATTTGCTTCCCAGGGGGAGTTGGTAATAATTAATACACCACTTAGTGCTAGCTGCCTACAGTGAGTGTGGGGGAGGATTACGGAGTCCTCCAGCATCTATTTCCCTAGGGAAGGCAGTACCTTCTCCTCTGAGCAGGATCCTGGGGTTTCCCAAGGAGGAGGGGAGGGAAGAGAATCTACCAGCCCTGCCCACCCCTTAGCACCCCCGGCATCCGTATTGTCAGAGCTGGGCTATATTGGAGAGTTCCCTTTTACAGATGGGGAATTCAACGCTCAAGGGAGACTAAGTGACTTGTCCAGGGCCACCAACAAGATCCAGAGAGCATTAGCATTGGGCTGGAGGGCTGGTTTCCTAAGCTTCAAGACAGGGCTCTGGTGATTGCCAAGGTTGAGGAAACCCAGCTCCAAAACTTCTCCCTTTCCCTAGTGCCTGGAACACTGCCTTTTGTGAGCCATTTGAGGGGGTTAAGCATCGCCCTCCCCGGGGCAGGATTTTACAATGCAAATGCCCCAAGAAGGGGGCAATAGACCTTTGTTCAGTCATTGCCCATTCAGTGCTGAGTGGGTTATAAGTGATGCAGGGTGTTGGGGACCAGACTCTGAGGAAGTTTGGAAGAGGGAACTGGAGAAATCGGGATGGGGAGAGGAGTGTAGGAGGGAGACTGAGAGGAGCTCTGGTAGGGAGGAGCCTCAGCCATTTCTGGTGAGGGGCAATGAGAGGAGGTGTGCGATGGAGGGGCACTGCCTCCCTTGGAAGAGGGAACTGGAGAAATCGGGATGGGGAGAGGAGTGTAGGAGGGAGACTGAGAGGAACTCTGGTAGGGAGGAGCCTCAGCCATTTCTGGTGAGGGGCAATGAGAGGAGGTGTGCGATGGAGGGGCACTGCCTCCCGTGCTCTTCTCCATCCTTCTCCTTCTCTTTTCGTGGTCTCTCTCCACCCACTCCAACTCTTGTAGAAAGAGTAGTAGAAAGACGTGTAGCAGAAAGATCAAGAGGACTTCTGGGAAGGTGGTGTGCTAGAGGTGCCCAGGGTGTGCCCCTCCCACAGAAGAAGATCAAAATGGGCACATCACCACTGCTGCCACAGTCACCAGAGCTATTGTCTGGTCCCAGAACCATCACCCAATCACAGAGCAGCTCCCTGCAGAGCAGCAGTCCTGCAGGTGGCCCATGGCTGCAGCTGCAGACTCCCCAGCTGTGAGGGAAGCAGCTGCAAACACCGCTGCAATTGCTGTTGCTGCAAGTTAACCCCGCTGCCACCAGCAGAGCTGGTGCCGCTGCTGCCCCCGTGAGGTAACCCTTTACCACTGCGAACACCACAGATGTGAGGGAGGCAGTTGCAGCTGCCATTGCCACTGCCATGAGGTAACCCCACTACCACGAGGTAACCCTGCTGCCGCTGTGGACTCCCCAGACATGAGGGAGGCAGTTGCAAGCACCAGCACTGCTGCCACCCCCATGAGGTAATCCTGCTGCCACCGTGAACACCATAGCTGTGTGGACTGTCACTGCAAACACTGCAGTCAAGTAGGTGGCTGCTGCACCTGCTACTACTACAACAACTGCTGCCACCACTGGCACTGCCAAGCAGCCACTACAGTCGTGTGAGCAGCCCACCACTACTGGACTTGTTGCTGCCACATGGGCAGCCCACCAAAGCCACCACCACAGCTGCCGCCACCACAAGGGCAGCCTGCTACCACAGCAGCAGCCACAGCAGCCACTGCTGTGTGCAGGCAGACTCCCAGCAACTCAACTACATTGACACAAGGAGGGTCACCAGCAAGTCCAGGGAAGGAGAGTAATAGAAGAAACAACTGCTCTACCAGATGATCAGACATCAATGTAGAGAAACTAGGAATACAAAAAAACAAGAAAATATGAGTCCACTAAAGGCATATGATAACTCTCAAATACCAGACTGATAGAGCAGGAAACCCTTCAAATAACTGAAATGGAATTTCAAGCGACAATCTTAAGGAAACTCAATGAGATACAAGAAGACACAGTTAGATGACACAATGAACTGAGCAAAACTATCCAGGATACAAAGAAAGAAATTTACAAAGAGATTAATACTTTAAACAAGAATGTAGCAGAACTCATGGAACTGAAGGAGTCATTCAATGAAATAAAAAACACAACTGAGAGCATGAGCAGCAGGCTAGAGCAAGCAAAAGAAAGAATTTATGATCTTAACAACATTCTCTTCAAAATAACTCAGGTGCACAAAAAAAGAAAAAAAAATTTTAGAAAATGAAGAAAATCTAAGAGATAGCAGACAACCTTAAGCACACAAACATCCAAATCATGGGTGTGCCCAAAGGGGAGGAGAAAGGAAAAGGCATTGAGAACATATTCAATGAAATAATAGCAGAAAACTTCCCAGATATAGGGAGAGACGTGGACCTTCAGATTCAGGAGGCTCAAAGGTACCCAAAAAGATTGAATACAAAAAGGTCCACTCTGAGACACATTATAGTAAAAATGGCAAAACTCAAAGAAAGAAAGAATCCTAAAAACAGCAAAAGGGTCAAGTCACCTATGAGGGAGTCCCCATCAGACTAATAGCAGACTCCTAAAGAGAAACTCTACATGCCAGAAAAGAATGAGATGATAAATTCAAAATAGTAAAAGAAAAAACCTGCCAGCTAGGAGTACTCTACCCAGCCAGGCTATCCTTCAGAAATGAAGGAGAAATAGTGTATTTCCCAAACAAACAAAAACTATGGGAGTTCACTACCACGTGACCAGGCTTACAAGAAATCCTCACGGGATTCCCACATCTGGAATCCAAAAAAAAAGATAACCACTACCATGAATACATAAGAAAGAACAAAACCCACTGGAAGAACAAAAATGCAAATGAGAAAGAGAAAGAAATTATATGTTACCGCCTCCCCAAACCCACAAACACCAAAGACAAACAATAAAAGGGAAAGAAAGACACAAAAGGTATTTAAAACATCCAAATGAAAATTGATAAAATGCCAGGAGTAAGACAATACCTTTTAGTAACAACGCTAACAGTAAATGGATTAAATTCCCCACTCAAAAGACACAGACTGGCTGATTGGATTAAAAAGCTGGACCTAACTATACGCTGTCTACAAGACACTCACCTCACCTGTAAAGACACACACAGACTAAGTGTGAAGGGATGAAAAAGATATACTATGCAAATGGAAATTAAAAACGAGCAGGAGTAGCTATTCTTATATGGGATAAAATAGACTTTAAACCAAAAACAATAAAAAGAGACAAAGAAGGCCACTATGTAATGATAAAGGGATCTATCCAGCAAGAAGACACAACAATCATAAATATATATGCACCCAACATCGGAGCACCCAGATATATAAAGCAAACACCACTAGACCTAAGGAAAGAGATAGACCCAAATATGATAATAGCTGGGGATCTGAACACCCCTCTCTCAACACTGGACAGATCATCTAGGCAACGAGTCAACAGAGAAACACAGGACTTAAGCCACACTTTAGACCAATTGGACTTGGCAGATACTAACAGAATACTTCATCCAACAACCACAGAATATTCATTCTTCTCATCAGCACATGGAACATTCTCCAGGATAGACCACATGTTAGGTCACAAATCAAGTCTCAACAAATTTTTAAAAATAGAAATCATTTCAAGTATCTTTTCTGACCACATTGGATTAAAACTAGAAATCAATAACAAGCAAAACTCTGAAAAGTATACAAACACATGGAAATTAAACAACATGCCCCTGAATGACATATGGGTCCAACAAGAAATTAAACAGGAAATCAAAAAATTTCTCAAAATTAATGAAAGTCAAGACACATCATACCAAAACCTGTGAGATATTGCAAAAGTGGTATTAAGAGTGAAGTTTATAGCAATAATTGCTTACATCAAAAGAATAGAAAGATTTCAAATAAACAACCTAATGCTAAACCTCAAGGAACTAGAAAAACAAGAACAATCCAATTCCCAAATTAGTAGATGGAAAGAAATAATTAAGATCAGAGCAGAATTAAATGAACTAGAAACCCCCAAAAATGATATGAAAGAGCAATGAAACAAAAAGTTGGGGTTTTTTTTGAAAATAAACAAAATAGACAGACCATTAGCTAGGCTAACTAGAAAAAGAAGAGAGAAGACCCAAATAAAAGTTAGAAATGAAAAAGAAGACATCAAAAGAGGTCGATGAAATGGGTAATGTTATCTATATTTTATAGATGAGGGACCTGAAGCCCAAAGTCTCTGCAAATGGGTACGAACTCATACCCAGACCCAATATTTCCTAATTTGTATTCCAATGATATTTTCCTTGTACCAACCGTGCCACTCCTTATAAACTGAGTTTCTTCTTTCTTAAGATACCGGAACACAAAGAGTTCCATAAGATGACTGAATTTGAAATCAAAACTTTTGTACAATTTTGTCATTTTAATTTTCTTATAACATGAATTTAACCAAAATAGGAAAATTTAGAGTAAAGAAACTTTAAAAAAAAATATTCTAATTCAGGATTCTTATATTTGGGTCCCCACCAAAGACCATACAGGCAGGTCAAGGATGATTTTCAGGGAGTTCCCTGAGCCCCATGAAATTGCATGTTTCATAAATATATATTATCAATATATTTCCAGAGGAGTGGGCCTATCAGATTTTGGGTCTGTGACTACTTTACTAAACACAGAAAAAGAAAAAGATATCACCAAACATATGAGATAAGTAGATGTTAGAACAGAAAAGTAGGTTGTCATTTAAGGGATAGGATATAGGACAGTAGTTAGGTGCATCTAAGACTAACTTAGTGGTTCGTTGATGTCAGCATGACCTAGGCTCCTTCTTTATTTTCTCTCTGCCGTTAGTATCTTGGCCTTTAGCTTTCATGCATCTCAATGTGTGGTCTCAAGACAGCTGTCATCACTCCAGGAATCATATCAAGGTTGAAGGTAGGAAAAAAAATGGGGGAAGGGCATGCACATTAGGCTCTCTCTTATTCCTGTCATTTTTCTAAAGAAGGAAATTTTACCCAGGACTTTTATTCTAATAAGACTGTTATTATAGCTCATTGGTCAAAATTGACCCTCATGGCTATTCCTCACTTTAAGATGCTGGTATGGTTTGAATGTCCCCTCCAAAACTCATGTTGAAATTTAATAGCCATTATAACAGTGTTGAGAGGTGGGACCTTTAAGAAGTGATTAGTCACATGGATTAATGTCATTATCTCAGGAGTGGGTTAGTTATATCGCACAATTAGTAGATGGAAAGAAATAATTAAGATCAGAGCAGAATTAAATGAACTAGAAACCCCCAGAAATGATATGAAAGAGCAATGAAACAAAAAGTTGGGGTTTTTTTGAAAATAAACAAAATAGACAGACCATTAGCTAGGCTAACTAGAAAAAGAAGAGAGAAGACCCAAATAAAAGTTTGAAATGAAAAAGAAGACATTACAACCAACACCACCGAAATACAAAGAATCATTAGAGACTATTATAAACAACTATATGCCAACAAATTTGAAAACCTGGAGAAAATGGATAAACTTGTGGACACAAACAAACTACCAAGACCGAACCAAAAAGAAACAGAACAGATCAATAACAAGCAATGAGATTGAAGCAGTAATCAGCAGTCTGCCAACAAAGAAAAGCCCAGGCCCAGATGGCTTTAATGCTTTTTTTTTTTTTTTTTTGACTGGTAAGGGGATTGCAACCCTCGGTTTGGTGTCGTCTGCACCACGCTCAGCCAGTGAGCACACTGGCCATCCCTATATAGGATTTGAACCCACAGCCTCCGTGCTAACAGCACTGCACTCACCCAAGTGAGCCACAGGGCCAGCCCTACCAAACCTTTAAAGAGGAATTATTATCAGTTCTTTTCAAATTATTCCAGAAAATTGAAACAGAGGCCATCCTCCTAAACTCATTCTATAAGGCCAGCATCACAATGATACCAAAACTAGACAAAGATACAACAAAAAAAGAAAACTATAGGCCAATATCTTTGATGAACATAGACACAAAAGTTCTCAACAAAGTATTAGCAAACAGAATACAGTAACACATCCAAAAAATTATACACCACGATCAAGTGGAATTCATTCCAGGGATGCAAGGATGGTTCAACATACATAAGTCAACAAATGTGATAGACCACATCAGCAAAACCGAGGACAAAAACCACATGATTATCTCAATAGACACAGAAAAAGCATTTGACAAAATTCAACATCCCTTCATGATTAAAAATTCTCAGCAAATTAGTTATAGAAGGAAAGTATCTCAACACAATAAGAGCCATATACAACACACCACCACCAATATCATTCAATGGGAACAAGACAAGGATGCCCACTCTCACCACTCCTATTTAACATAGTATTGGAAGTACTAGCCAGAGCAGTCAGGCAAGAGAAAGAAATAAAGAGCATGATTGGAAGATGAAGTCAAACTGCCCCCATTTGCAAATGACATAACCCTATATATAGAAAAACCTAAAGACTCTACTAAAAACCTCTTAGAATTGATAAATGACTTCAGGGAAGTTGCAGGGTACAAAATCGACATGCAAAAATCAGTAACATTTCTATATTCCAACAATGAACATACAGAAAAAAATAAAATAAAAAAAAGCTAGCCCATTTACAATAGTCACCAAAAAATAGAACACCTAGGAATAAATTTAACCAAGGAGGTGAAAGATCTCTAAAAGAACTACAAATCACTGTTGAAAGAAATTAAAGAGGACACAAAAAGATGGAATGGTATTCTGTATTCTTGGACTGCAAGAATTAACATTGTGAAAATGTCCATACTACCCAAAGTGATCTACAGATTCAATGCAATCCCCACCAAAATACCAATGACATTCTTCACAGATAGAAAAAACAATCCTAACATTCGTATGGAACAACAACAGACCCCTGAATAGGCAAAGCAATCCTGATAAAAAAATATATAAATAAATAAAGCCAAAGGCATAACACTACCTGACTTCAAATTATTCTGCAAAGCTATAATAACCAAAACAGCATGGTACTGGCATAAAAAAAAAACACTCAGACCAATGGAACAGAGTAGAGAACCCAGAAATCAACCAACATGCTTACAGCCAACTGATCTTCAGCAAAGACACCAAGAACATACATTGGGGAAAAGACTGCGTCTTCAATAAATGGTGCCAGGAAAACTGGACATCCATAGGTAGAGGAATGAAACTGGACCCCTACCTCTTGTCATATACCAAGATCAACTCAAACTGGATTAAAGACCTAAATATAAGACCTGAACCTATAAAACTCCTAAAAGAAAATACTGGAGAAACACTTCAGGATGTAGGACTGGGCAAAGACGTTATGAATATGACCCCAAAAGAACAGACAACAAAAGGAAAAATAAACAAATAGGATTATATCAAACTGAAGAGTTTCTGCACAGCAAAGGAACAATTAACAGAATGGAAAGACAACCTAAAGAGTGGGAGAAAATATTTGCAAACTATGCATCAGACAAAGGTTTAATATCCAGAATATACAAGGAACTCAAACAACTTAACAGTAAAAAACTAACAAACAAAACACCCAATTAAAAAATGGTCAAAGGAGCTGAATTGGCATTTCTCAAAGGAAGATATATAAATGGCCAAAAGACACATGGAAACATGTTCAACATCACTCAGCATCAGGGAAGTGCAAATCAAAACCACAGTGAAATATCATCTCAACCCAGTTAGACTGGCTATTATAAAAAAGACAGAGAATAACAAATGTTTACGAGGATGCAGAGAAAGGGGAATTCTTCTGCATTGTTGGTGGGACTGTAAATTGTGCAGCCATTATGGAAAACAATATGGAGATTCCTCAAATGACTAGATAGAACTGCCATACGATCCAGCAATTCCACTGCTAGGTATAAACCCAAAGGAATGGAAATCACGATGGTGAAGCGATACCTGCACTAACATGTTTATTGCAGCTCTATTTACAACAGTCAAGAGTTGGAACCAACCTATATATTCACAGATTTATACAATGAAATATTTTATACAATGGAATACTACTCTGCCATAAAAAAGAATGAAATACTTCAATTCTCAGTAACATGGATGAACTTAGAGAAAATTATGTTAAGTGAAATAAGCCAGGCACAGAAAGAGAAATACCTCATGTCCTCACTCATAAGTGGGAGCTAAAAAATAAACAAATAAAATTTTAAGAAGAAAGAAAAAAAGATACAACAATCACAATAATATGTTGAACTTTCAAAGGGAGCAAACAGAACTGAGGCCACCAGAGGTGGGAAAGAGGGAGGGGGAGGGAGGGATAAGGGAAGAATTGGTAAAGGGCCACAAAAAACGATTATATTGTATAATGTTAAATATACTAATTATCCTGATTTGAACATCACATATTGCACACAGGTATCGATATTCAAGCCTTCCCTAGGGAAACAGCAGCAAAGCAGCAATTTACCTCAACCACACAGCTCAAGTACTGGTTCCCACAGGAAGTTCCCCCATGTTAGAAGCAAAGGACAAAAAATTAGTTCCAACCCAGGCACACCACCAGCACCTTGGGGCCTGCCCAGGGACCCAAGGCATGGAGAAGGGGACCGTACCTCTCTTCCACAACCAGGCACACTGAGCCAGTGCCTTGGGGCTCACCCAGGGATCTGGGGTATAGAGTTGGGACCAGACCACCCTCCCACAATCAGGCACAACATGCCAGCACTGCAGAGCCCACTCAGAGACCCAGGGCATGGAGAAGGGGACCAGACAACCCTCCCACAAACCAGGCACACCATGCCAGCACCTCAGAGCCCACCCAGGGACCCAGGGCATGGAGTTGGGGACCGGACCTCTCTCCCACAACCAGGCACACCAAGCCAGCGCCTTGGGTCCCCCCCAGTGACCTGAGGTATGGAGCCAGGAACCAGACCCCCCCTCCCACAATAAGGCACACCATGCCAGTACCTCGGGGCCCACCCAGGGACCCGAGGCAAGGAGAAGGGGACTGGACCTCTCTCCCACATCCAGGGACACCATGCCAGCACCTTGGGGCCTCTCTGGCCCAGAGGCATGCAGAAGGGGACTGGACCCTCCTCCCACACCAGGCACAAAATGCCAGCATCTCGGGGCCCACCTGGGTACCCGAGGCACGGAGAAGGGGACCGGACCCTCCTCCCACAACCAGGCACACTGCGCCAGTACCTTGGGGCCCACCCAGGGACTCGGGACATGGAGAAGGGGACTGGACCCCTCTCCCACATCCAGGCACATGGCGCCAGCGCCTTGGGGCCTGCTGAGGGACCAGAGGCATGGAGAAGGGGACCAAACACCCCACAACCAGGCATACCACCAGTGCCAAGGAACATGCCAAAAACATCACCTCCATGTGGGTGGCCCACCACAGCCACCACAATAACTATAGCTGCTGCAAAAGCGGCTAGACGGCACAGCCACCACGCAAATGGACCGCCAGCCTCTGGAGTGCATTCACACAGAGTCACCAGCAGAGTCAAAGAAAAGAAGAGGATGTCTCTCTCCACAAAACCCATTTCAGAGTTACAATAACCATGGCTGCTGCAAAAGCGGCTAGGTGCCACAGCCACCATGCTGATGGTCCACCAACCACTGGAGTGCATTCACACAAGAAGAGTCACCAGCAGAGACAACGAAAAGAAGAGGATGTCTCTTTCCACAAAACCCATTTCGGAGTGACAGAAGAAGCATCTGCTCTACGATAATATTGGGGGACCTGATCACATCTCTCAGCATTGGACAGATCATCTAGGCAACAAATCAACAGAGTAACCATTTTTCTTTCAGAAGGAGAGAGGAAATCTAGGGCAATTAGAAGGGGGAGGGGGAGGGAATGGGGGAAGGGGAGAGGTTGGACAAGGGGCATAAAGAATAATTACGATTTGTAACAATATATATGCTAGTGATATTGATTTAATCAACATATCTCAATGTTCAACCCCCAAAATATGTATAATTGATTTTGATTCAATAAATAAAATAAATTAAATAAGAAAAAAACTTTTTAAAAGAAAAATCAAGAAATGTTGGTTTCAGACTCCATCTCATTTTTCGGATGGAGAAACGGGCTCGCAGAGGCCTTAGGGAAGTCCAGAGACCCACAGCCATTGTCAGCCGGGATTTGAATCTGCATCGTCGGAGTGCAGCATCTGCACCTTTAACCATTGTCCTTGGGCAGGATTCTTTCCCTATCCCCACATTCCCCTTGGGGCTGGGCTGAAGGCTTGGGAGGTGTTAGCACCAATGTAGAGCTGGAGGACAGAATGGCCCTGAGGCTCTCCAGGGCTGGTGAAGAGCGAGCGGGAGATGAGGAAGAGAAGCAGGTCAGTTTGTCTGCTGGAAACTAGAGCAGTTATGGCTTAGGCAAAAAAGCTGGGAACTTGGGAGCTTCAACGACGGAAGTGGGTTTTAGCAAGGGGTAGGGAGGAGGGGAAAGGCGGAAATGGCTTTGGTATCTCTGGTCACGTCCAAAAATTGAGCTTGCTTGCAGTGTTTTGTTCGTCTCAAAGTAAAACAAGCCTGTGACTATAGTATGCTGCCACCAGGTGGCGGTGTAACGTTGCTGCTCATAGTAGAGATTAACCCCATTAAAATAAAAATTTCGCTCATTTTGCAAAAAGATAAAAGTCTTTAAAGAATTAGATTTACATATTATTTCACTTAATTTTTATAAATTAACATAATATTTTAGGGGGAAAATGCCTGAGATAATTTGGTTCATTCTTCCCTGACCCTTAACTTTTATCTACCTACCCTAAACCTTGGGCAATCTGGTGGTCTGCCCTGCCCTTTTCTGTCTGGTCTGGTCAACAACTAGAGAGCATCCCAAACATTTTCACGACAACTTGACATTCTCGAAAGAAGGGCAAGGAACACAGAGTTAGCTCCCACCCCTCAGCTCAATTAGCCCAGCTCTGGAGGTAACTGCCCACTGCCCTCAGATGCCCTAACTTCTGCACCGTAGACCTTACACATACGGTGGCTCTCCTCCCACTGGGTTTTAACTCTTCACTGCCTGCCACACCAGAAGGTTAGTCCCTCTAGGCAGAGACCACGGCTCATTCATCTCTATAACTGTCCCAGGTCTTAACCACAATGGCTGGCTCTTGGATAATGAATTGCCATTTCACAGTTTCCTGGAGGGAAATAATACTGATGATGACAATAATTGGCGTTTGTTATGTACTCACCATGTGCCAGACATATATTAACTCAGTTAATTCCCACAATTGTTCTAGGAGGTAGATACCATTACGCTCATTTTACAGATGATGAAACTGAGGCTTAGAGACATTTGGGAGAGGGGAGGAGCAACTCAAGGAGACCCACGTCCAGTTCAGTAGCTCATTTGGGATATAGAGTGGAGAGCAGGCATCACTTATCCCACCATTCATTTATTCAGGAAAAGTTACTGCAGTTAGATGCCTGGTGTTTATGGGATGCCCTAGTCCCTGCTAGGCCTGTAGTCGGTGAGCACGTAGCAGGAACGAGCTGCCGCCTGTCCACCCTCTTCACCCTGGCCGGATGCGAGGCAGCCCTAGTCCAAACCTCAGCAATTTGTGCACCACCCACAGGAGCCTGCCACCCCAGCAGCCCCAGGCTCTCCCCGCGTGGCCTCAAAAATGGCCTCAACCATTTCAAACACAGAAGGCTCACACCATGTGGCCCCAGGCCAGAGAGCTTCAGGATAGTTTTGTTGGGCGGGGGAGGAGGTGTGGGAAGGCCAGTGAAGGTCTCCTTGCATCTCATTGGCCCGCACTGGCACTGGAATGACCAATCGGGGTGACTCGAAGGATGGCATGGGCAGACTGGCTCCGCCTCCACAAGCCAGGCGGCGTTATTCCAGACACCGGGCAGGTGAAGAAGAAAGAACTCGCAGATAAATCCCCACCTTCCTCGAGGGACAAGCAAAGAGCTCAGAGTCCAGGGACCTGCTTGCCGGCCCAGCTCCTCTTCCTGTGGGCTGTGAGAGCTTGCACAAGGCCTCTGTCTCTTCCCCCGCACAGAGCTGTGGCGCGGGGCCAGCGGAGGCAAGAGTCCAGGGACCTGCTTGCCGGCCCAGCTCCTCTTCCTGTGGGCTGTGAGAGCTTGCACAGGGCCTCTGTCTCTTCCCCCGCACAGAGCTGTGGCGCGGGGCCAGCGGAGGCAAGGCTCAGGAAGGCATCTGCCCACTGTAGCCCCTCCTTCATTCTGCATGGTGTTCTCAGTGGGCTGAATCCCTCTCCTGCTGCAACCTGTGCACAAAGCCATCTCTCTAGACCTTACTTTTCCCAACTGTGAAATGGTACAAGGAAGTCCAGGTTGGTCAGAGATGTGGGTGTCAGGAAGACTGACAGATTGAAGAAGCCAAAGGCCCACCCTGGAGGATGTGCCCCTGGAATAATGGCAGGGGGCTTGTCTCTGAATGGGCGGGGACCAGCATCCTCCAGGTGTGGGCAGCATCTGTTATTTTCCCTGCCCCGCACCTATTCACCTTTCTGGTAACTGTATCCTAGTTTTCTCTTGGGCATAAGATGGGTTCCACCCCCAGCCATAAGCCAACCAGTGTGTCACGTTCCTCAGTGATTGGTCCAGCGGTGGGCATGAGGCCAGGCAGAGCCAATCATAGTGGCTCTCAGGATGCATGCTTTTTTCCACTAGAGGGGAACCTGGGTGGATGTCAAACTAGGACTGCCACTACCATCTTGCCGCTATGTGGAGACTGACAACGAAGATAATGGGGACCAGCATCCTCCAGGTGTGGGCAGCATCTGTTATTTTCCCTGCCCCGCACCTATTCACCTTTCTGGTAACTGTATCCTAGTTTTCTCTTGGGCATAAGATGGGTTCCACCCCCAGCCATAAGCCAACCAGTGTGTCACGTTCCTCAGTGATTGGTCCAGCGGTGGGCATGAGGCCAGGCAGAGCCAATCATAGTGGCTCTCAGGATGCATGCTTTTTCCCACTAGAGGGGAACCTGGGTGGATGTCAAACTAGGACTGCCACTACCATCTTGCCGCTATGTGGAGACTGACAACGAAGATAATACTGAAAGGAGAGCAGGGCTGAGGCAAGACACCCAGAGAAGAGAGGTCTGATGATATCGTTTGAGCCCCTTTATCTGCCATTCTTTAAGCCAACTGTACCCTCTGGAGTTTTCAATGATACGAGTCAATTTCCTTTGCTTAAGCCTGTTTGGTTTGGTTTTGTCACTTGCAACCAAAAGCCCTTGGTGAAACCCCCTGAGCTTGGGATATAGAAGAGGAGGCAGGCTTGTATGGGAAGGTTGGGACTCAGGGTCTCATACAGAGAGCTTCCAGGCTGTAGGGCAGAGCTGGACAGAGACCGTTTCCTTATAGCCAGGCCGAGAGTCAGCCACTTAAGTCCTGGTACAACAAGGCCCTGCAGGATGAGAACACCTCTTAGAGTGGGTGGTGGGTATTTGTCGTGGCAGCTGCAGGTGATCACTTCAGCTCAGATGTCTTCCTAGACATCTGGGGAAGGCAGTTGTGAGCAGCTGTGGACACAGCAGTCTAACTGAGTAGGGCAGCTGTTTGGTCAATATCAGGAGCAAACATTGGAGTGTGTTTGGGGAAGAACACATTCCATGGTTTGGAATGACTAATGTTTTTAAAGTCATTCCTAATGTTTCAGGGACCCCTCAGAGACGCCGAGAGTCAGCCACTTAAGTCCTGGTACAACAAGGCCCTGCAGGATGAGAACACCTCTTAGAGTGGGTGGTGGGTATTTGTCGTGGCAGCTGCAGGTGATCACTTCAGCTCAGATGTCTTCCTAGACATCTGGGGAAGGCAGTTGTGAGCAGCTGTGGACACAGCAGTCTAACTGAGTAGGGCAGCTGTTTGGTCAATATCAGGAGCAAACATTGGAGTGTGTTTGGGGGAAGAACACATTCCATGGTTTGGAATGACTAATGTTTTTAAAGTCATTCCTAATGTTTCAGGGACCCCTCAGAGATCTCTTTCTCATAGTCCTTTTGGCCCCCACCTCCTTGGAGCCCCTGAATGTTTCCCGCCCCCCCCCCCCGGTAGTAGTCCATTGGGAGTGGGTGAAATCCAGGGGCCCTGCCTTCCTCAGACAACCCGACCCAGTGTTGGGGACTTGTAGGACAATCTTGTGGTTAAAGCACCCTGGCTCGGGAGCTAGACCAGCCCGGGTTTAAATCCCAGCTTCTTTACTTCCTGCCTGTGTGACCGTAGGCAGAGTTTCTCTGAGCCTCAGTTTCCTCGTCTGTAAGGTCAAGATAACTCTCCCAAGCCCTGAGATTGTTGTAGGAGTAGGTAGACACAGGGCGTGGCATGAGTGGAGTGTTCAGAGAGGTTTTCTCTTGTTGGCGGCTCTGGGGATGGGCAGCTTCTGAGAAGGAAGGGAGGAGGGAGTGCAGGATATGGAGGGAAAGAGGGCTGGGATGGTTGCTGTCAGATTCTAGTGCTCAGTTTTCCGTTTGGCAAACCTACTACAGGTTGAGTATCCCTTATCTAAAATGCTTGGGATCAGAAGTGTTTTGGATTTGGAATTTTTTCCGATTTGGGGATATTTGCATTATACTTACTGGGCAAGCATCCCAAATCTGAAAATCTGAAATCTGAAATGCTCCAGTGAGCATTACCTTTGAGCATCATCTCAGTGCTCAAAGAGTTTCAGATTTTCGAACATTTTGGATTTCGGATTTTCAGATTTAGGACATGCAACCTGTATGTGCCAGGCATAGTTCTAAGTGTCAGGGATACAGCAGTGAACGAAACAGACAAAAATCCCTGCCCTTATGGAGTTGACCTTTCTGGCAGGGTACATAGACAAACCACAAAGGAAATAAGTGAAAATAAAAAATATGATAGATGGTGATAATAAGTAATATAAATAAACTAAAAATATGATAGATGGTGATAAATACTGAGAAGGACAAAGCAGAGAAGAGGGACGGGCTATTTGGTTAGCTGGTCAGGGAAGATTGGGAGGAGGGGACAGAATGAGCCCGGCCCTGGAAAGAGAGGAAGCGGAACTCTCACAGCCAAGGGGAGCCTGAGACAGAGGTGGGGGGGATTTGTTCACAGGCTGGTAGAACCGTCTCAGGACTCTGTCCTTTGCTCTGAGGTGGATGTGGAACCATTGAGGGCTTTGAGCACAGGAGTGACACCATCTGGCTTCTGCATAAACAGTGTGTCTCTGGCTGCTCTGTTGAAACTGGGCCATGTGGGGAAGGGGCTGAAGCAGGAAGAGCAGTGCCGAGGCTCCTGTAGATGTCCAGGTGTGAGGGGAGGGTGGATCAGACCAGGATGGAAGCAGTGGAGGAGGTGAGAACTGGTCAAGTTCTGCAAATATTTTGTAGACAGAGCTGTCTGTATGCTGACAGATTAGATGTGGGGTGTAAGAGAAAAGATGGGCCTGAGCAACTGGAAGGATGGAGTTGCCATTAAATAAGATGGGGAAGACAGGTTTGAGGAGAAATTAGGAACTCGGTTTAAACATATTGAATCTGAGGTGCCCATGAGACATCTGAAAGGCACCGGGAAATTCATGTCTGGAGTTGAGGATAGAGGTCTGAGCTGGAGCTGATGAATGTGGGAGTCATCAGAAAAGAAACAGAATTTAAAACCCTGAAACTTGAAGTGGTGGTGAGATTACCTGAAGAAGGTTAATGCAAACAGACACATGCATACACACACATGTACACACAGCCATTTCAGTGCGCTTACAGATTTACATGCATCAGCTCATTTCATCCTTGCAGCAAGCCTCCCAGTCCACTCCTTCTATGTCCCTCCTACAACAGCCATGATGAGGAATGAAGTGGTGGGTGAAATACTAACCAGCCCAGTGCTTGAATTCTCACAACAACCCTGTGACCTTGGGGTCATCATCCCCATTTGACAGGTGAGGAAAGGGAGGCATAGAGAGAATAGGCGGCTTGGCCCAAGCTCTGTCCAACTGAGAAAGCATTCTGGGGGTGGACTCACCTCTAGCCCCCTTTGCTCTCACAAGGAGGTCAGTTTCTTCCGTCAGGGCCCGTCAGTGTGCAGAGCAGCTTTGCCCACAGGACCGCTGCTCCTGCCTGCTGCTGCGCCTGAAGCGCCTCTGCTGAGTGTTTGCAGTGTTGGCTGCTGGAAGCTGTTGGTTTCCACCTGGAGGCCCAGGTATATAGAGGCCTTGGAAAGTGGTAACGCACACTTCCAAGTTACTTTTGATGTTTCCAAAAGCCAGGATGAGGCTGCACAGGTCATTTAAAAAGGTTGACTCTCTTCCTTTTCAGCTCCAGTGATCACATCAGTCAATCAGAAGTTCTATGAGCAATTATATTCTGAACTAATACAATATTGGTAGTAACGAATTAATACATGACTCAAATGTTTTAAATTCTATGCAGATCAACAAAATGTGTCTGCAAGCCACTAAATAGGAACCTACAGCTATAAGTCTCTAAGTTTTAATATTTTTGGCCTGCTCCCAACCACTTGGCCCCTGGGAAGTCCCTGGGCACATGGGAACAGCAGCACTGAATGTGTCTTAAGTGCTGTGCTTGGCTGGGGTGCCTGAACCCAGACACACTGGGCCACAAGCTGCAGTGACAGGTGAACTACAGAGACAGGCTGAGTCCTCATAGGTAGCCATCTCTCTCTCCCTCGGTCCCAGCCTTGCTTTCCTGAGCATTCAGTCAACTGTGATCCTACTTGACCCCCACCTGCAGGCAGACCTTTCCTCAGAATCAATGGCTGAGGGGGCAAGTGCCAGCTGGGGGCTTTCTCCTTACAAAAGCTGCTCACCCCAAGTTTCCTTTTGGGTTTTTTTTTGGGGGGGGGCCATTGTTTTGGCTTTAAATTACATTTAAAATGTGTTTTAAGAATCATTATTCTTATATTATAAAAGTAATATTAAGTATTATAAAAAAATTTGGAATGCATAGTAAAGTATAAAGAAAATGAAAATTACCTACCATCTTAACTGCCCTTTGGGTTCTGAATACAGATTGATTTTAGGATGTTCTGAAAGCAAGTCCCCACTTCAGTGTGAGGGAGGCCCCGGAAACTTCTCCCGAGAGAACTGTTAGTTGTTTTTTTTTTTTTTTAAAAGATGACCGGTAAGGGGATCTTAACCCTTGACTTGGTGTTGTCAGCACCACGCTCAGCCAGTGAGCGAACCGGCCATCCCTATATGGGATCCGAACCCGGGGCCTTGGTGTTATCAGCACCGCACTCTCCTGAGTGAGCCACGGGCCGGCCCCAAGTTAGTTCTGTTTTTTAAGAGCCAGGACATTTGATGCCTTGAAAAGGCTGATCTATCTGACCTTTGATATTTGTCAGAGACAGACTTTGAGAACCCACCCTTTTTTTTTTTTTTTTTTTTTTAGATCTGTGTTTCTTCTTTCTAATGCACAATAACAAAAATTACAATGAGAAAAAAATCCTTAGGGAAGAACCCCTGTCCAGCAGGGCTGGTGGCTGGCCGCTGGAGGTGAAACAAGACCTCTGGCTAAGGTCACAGATGCCCTCTGGTGGCAGCTGGGGGGACGGCTTCCAGCAGCGCTAGGTCCTGAGTCAGCCCTTGGTCCTGAGTCAGCCCTTGTGCTCAAGTCAGTGGTTCTCAAAGTGGAGGCCCAGGACCCAGTCTGAGAACTTGTTAGAAATGCAACTTTTCAGGCCTTCCCTGAGACCTTGTGAATCAGAAACTCTGGGGATGGGGCCCAGTAATTTGTGCTTAGTCTATGTCAGTTTGTTCTGATGAACCCTAAAGTTTGAGAACAATTGTTATAAATAAGGGCATGGTCTGGATAAGTGAGTCAAAGCAGCAGAGAAGACTGGCCGGTTAGCTCAGTTGGTTAGAGCACAGCCTTGTAACACCAAGGTCAAGGGTTCAGAAACTCAGACCAGCCAGCTGCCAAAAACAAAATAGCATAGGCCTCTGGTAGCAAAACCCTGTCCTTGATCAAGACCTCCCGCCAAGCAGTCCCAGAAGGGAATGGGGAAGAACCAAGGACGCAGAGAGCGCTAGTGCCAGGCCAAACACACCTCACCTCATAGAGGTCCCTGCCCACACTCACCCCCACCTCCCTCTCAACCCTAAGGATGCACAGCTGGGAAATAGGGGCAGAATGGACCATCTCCCAGAGTAATCCAGTCCAGGCTTCTTGGATGAGGTTTAAAAGGCCCCACTCTGTTGTGTGAAGCTAAGCCTGGGATTCTCAGGAGAGAAATCAGAAGTACCATGGCAGGGTGATTCCAGAACCCTAGAAAGCCCATCCCAAGGGGATATGAGACTTGAACTTCAGGCAAAGGCAGAGGAACTAAAAGCAAACATTGAGATAGGAATAAAGCAGATGCACTCAAAATAAGCCCAAGGAAGGAGGGAGGAAAGAAAAGGAGTGTAGCCCCCTTGGTCAGAGCGGAGCTCCTTTGAGACATCCATTCACCCAGATACCACCAGGAGGAAATATTTTATAACTTGATTACTGTCACAGTGAAAAATCCCCACCCTGACTCACGATGCAGTGGTGCTGGCTTTTGGGAAAGTCGGGCCTAAGGCTCCCATGGGGTGAGGAATGTGTACGCTTCCAGCAGGTTCCCTGAGACATGGTTTCCCAGACAGAGAAGTGATTGTTCTCAGCGCATCCAGCTGTTTAGGAAATCTTTGCACCTGGCTGAATCAAGCAGGAGTTTGTAGAGAGAATCTAACAAGAAAAACAAGTTTTCGGCAGAAACAAGAGACAAACAGATGGGAGATGTCATCGTAAATATGCTACTTCAAATTTCTTCCTCTCCTAGAAACAATTGTTTATACTTGTCATTCTGATAATACCATTACAGATGCTGATTCAGTTAAGACATGATACTTCAGGTTACATGTCTAATCTATTAATTAACCTTATTTGTTCGTCAAATATGTATTGAGCACCACTATGTGGCAGTCATTGTTCTAGGTTCTGGGGTTACAGCAGTAAAAAACAGACACAAATCTTTGCCGTCATAGAGCTTATGTTCGAATGGTGGGGAAACATCAAAGTAAGTAAAAGGTATAAGGTTTAGAGTTCTTCATTTCTTGCATGTCCCCTCTTGTCAATTAAGCTCTTAATTCTAAAATTTCAAAGCCTGACTATTGGCTTTTTCTGGACTAGAAGAGAGAGGCTGACAACGTTTAGTCTTCAGTTTAGGAAAGTCAGCTCAAGATGTGGCTTCTAAAGCAATTAATATGCAGCCAAACACCTGGAGATCTTGTTAAAATGCAGACTCAGATGGGGGGTGAGGGGGTCTGGGGAAGAGTTCAAGAGTCTTAACAAACTCCCACAGGAGGCTGGTGCTGCTGGTCCACAGTTGGGGAACATGCTTTTGAGTAGCACGCGTTTAGGAGTCAGCTGTCAAGGACAGAGCTAGCCCCAGGAGCAGGAATTCTTAGCCAGGTTCCTGCCGTCATCATGACTCCTTGCTGTTGGTCTGAACTTCCATGTGGGAGACGCTGGATTGTTTTCCAGGCACTCTTTTGCATCATGTCACCTAGTCCTCATAGTAACTCCTTCAAGCGCACAGGGCAGCAAGGAAGAACATTTCTTAAAGGCGAGGAAATAGCAACAGGGAGGTTAAGGGTGGTCACAGAGCCAGTGGTGGCAAAGCTGGGAGCAGACGCCTATTCCTGCCTGGAGAGCTTGTCTATGCCAAAGGGCTGTGCATGAATCATAGCAGATGAGGGCCATTAAAGAGGAGGATGCCTTGGGGCAAGTGCTGCTAGGCCTGTGAGGAACCCAGCTCAGCAGTCGGCTTCATGGAGAGTCACATATAACCAGGCATTTATAGGTCTCAGAGGCTCTTTAACAGGCCTAACTACCAGGGCCTACCTGAACTTGTTTACTTGTTTGACTCAATGAGTTGGCTTTGGGGTAGGTTTCTGGTTTACCCCTTTAGCTCCCTCTGGTGTGGTGTGAATTTTGCAAGCGCAATCTGATGGCAGCTGTTAGAAATGTGCAGCCCTCCCAAGTGGCTTTCCATAGCCCAGATAGATGCGGCCATGTGAGCAAAGGGAAGTGGGATGACAGGAGAAAGGACTATTCCCTTCCTTCAGGTGGGGAGTCATGAGGAATAGTTCACTCCCATATTATAGGCTCTCTTGGAAAGATTATCACAGGGAGAATGAACATATGACAGCTATTTCCTTATATAAAGTTGGAAGATGTCAATAAAGAGAGGTTATTCAGCCAGTCAAAACACTCAGCCTGCTCTTCCTGTAAATATTTAACCATCTAGAATGGCAAACACTGCTTTATGGCATGCAATAAATTATAATGTACTAAGATGTGGAGCCACTTTATGACGGTTCTAGAATAACGAAGATGACAACTGGAGATTTTCTTGGTAGGAAAGAATGCACCAATGAGAATGTGGTAGGTAGACACATTCCTTCAGGGAAGGTAAAGGCAAAAGCCAAGCCAAGTCAAGGAGTTTCCCCTGGGGAATTCTTCTCAAGGTATTAAGTGTGGTGTGTCTGCAAGAGACTTAATGGCCAAGACTCAGAAAGGCTATCCAGCAATAAGGACAGGGGGTGAGGTGCCAAGAGCAGAATTTTCCAAAACCAGAGCCAAGATCAATTGTAACAATGGCCAAGAGAGGAAAACACAGGCCAAGAGAGGCAGCTGGCTTCTCAGAAGAGGAAAACAGACAAAGCCTCTAAAAACAAGGGAGGACAATATAAGTGGGTACCTTGGAGGCCAGTTCAGGATCAGTAGCAGATAGGAAGCCCAACGGGGTGTGGTCAGTAAGTGGACAAACAAGATTCTGGAAAATGGGAGAAGGGGAGGCATTGGTACTCTCAAGATTTCCTCACCAACTACTCCCCAACCACGCCCCTAATTTGCTTTTTTAGGAAAGGAGGATTGTACCAGAAAACAAGTCAGCCTTGGTTCTAATTAGAAGCAAGAGAAGGGAGAGAGAGAGGGAGAGATTGAGAATGGATATGTCTGAAGAACAGAAATCAAACCAACTTGGGATCCTGATGGGTTCCTCCCAAATTCTGTGTCTGCCTCCTTCCCGGTGGATCCACTGTGTGGGGCACCACCACCTACCGTGGGGCTGAGATGAGGAGAGAACAAGACAGTGACCGTCTAAGCCCCATTCAGAACAATCTACCTCACTGTGCCCTCCTGAAAAGTTAAAAAGGCAGAAAACTGGTTTTATCTGTAAGAAAATGTTTATTCTTTTGAACCCCACAGGGAAAAAAAAAAGAATGCAGCCAAGACCAAGTATTTAACGAAAATAGTGTCCCAAAATGCAGCAAAATGGGGGAAACCTCAACACAAAGTCAGTGACAATTTTCCATGTTTTTGCACAAAGACGAAAAAAATTATGACAATTCTGAGTAACACTTTCATGGTGACAATTATACAAGATGACTCAAAAATGCAAAATGGCAGCAACATGCACACCTGGCTAAAGCTAGAAGTTTTTCTTATCTCAAAATAAGATCTGTGATTAAAAGGATGATTCTTTTTAATACTTCTATTTTACTGACTTGCTTGTCCTACTTAATTTGCTTTAAATGAGATGTACATGCCAATTAACAGGAAATTTTAGAAGAACTATGTCCTCCAGGATCCATGGCAAGGAAGCAAAACCAATATATTGGGTTTCTTAATTTTTCCTAGATTCCAAATACAATTTTGCTTTGTCCCCCCGTCCCTCCCCCCCACCCTCATCCTGATTCTTCAACACTTCCAAAAGTTGCCTGTGCAAACACTTTTCTACCAATGTATAATACACATTTCAAACTGAAATCTTTGTGCAGAGTTTTGAGTTTAAAAGTCTTAAAAAAAACAAAACCAAAAAATCCCTCCTTGGCACAAGAGCTGAGGAATAGTCAAGCTTCTTTTAAATTGTCAAACACAAGATGACGAAAAGTGGAGAAAGCACAGTTAAATGAAATGGGGGAAAAATAAATAAACCTAGAACTGCAGCTTTTATTAGCCATCATTACAGTCTCTCGTACACAAACATCACCACTCCCTTCCCAAGGTGCTTTCTGGAGGCAAGTACAGGACATGGTGTTTTCTGTGAAAAGAAACAGATGTGGCCATGGTGGTAAGGAACAGTCCAGCTACCCACCAGTTTTACAGCAGGATCCGCAGTGAGCTTGATACAGATAGAAGATAGATGATGGAAAGGGGGAAAATAGTTTAAAATTATCATGTTTCCTCTTGAAATGTCTTTTCCCAAGGCACTGTGAAGAAGACTGCTGCTATCAATTTTTTAGGACTAAACACATTGATGGGAATATAAGCATTTCAAGTACATCCCGTCACATTCTTACAGCTAGTCTCCACACTTAAGTCTTTTCTCAGCTTAAATGATGTTCCTTGAATTTGTTTGGCTCTTGGAGGGACAATCAATTTTTGTTTTCTGTCATATCAATAATCATCATCTTTAATGTAGCTATAAAATCAAAGCTGGTTATTTAACCCTTTCACTCTAAAAACAAAGTTTTCATTATCATCCCATGTGAATCCAATGTGCAGGTTTTGCTTGCTTATTTAAGAACTAAACAAAATAAAAATAAAGCGTTGAAAAGCAAAAACTCTGCTTTTTTTTTTTCTTCAAGAGGAAACTATGCAAGAATACATAAAAGGCAAAATTGGCTACTCGAAATCCAAGAACGGTTTTAATGTGTTGGCCAAGAAAAATAATCTGTAAAGTTCTGTGAGGTCTTCTAAAAATTTACAAGAAAAACTTATGGGCAGTTCTGATCAGACTTGGATGTTATCTTTTCCCCCCCTTTAAAAAATGACAACATATACAGTCCCACAAAATACAATATAAACTTTTTTATCTTGACTGCCAGAGATGCTCCTTTGTGATGCCTTCTAGTAACCAAATGGTTGGACAAAACACATAGCTGGTCTTCATTTCTTCAGGGGCTGGTAAACAGAGGCATTGGGGTCAAGTCCAGAGGGGCTGGTCTCCACAAATTTGGAAGAGTAGTGGGGGGAAACAGGGCTTAAGGGGCTGGTGGCTGCACTGTACGTTATGCTGGGCATGACGGCCATGACTTCGGCTATCTTCTGTTTTAGGTCCTTGATTTCCTGGTCTTTCTGAAGGATTTGTCCTGGAAGATCAAAGACCCACCGTTAGCAAGGAAGGAGGGCTCAACCAACACAATGCCATCCTGGGCTAATCCCTGAGTGGATTCGGTTCAGCATGAACATCTCCAGGTTTGATGGTTTGTAAGGGTGGGCAAACTTCTCTTGCAAAGGGCCAAATACTAAATATTTTAGGAGGACATACTATCTTTGTTGACTTTTTTTTTTTCCAACCATGGAGAAATGTAAAAAACATTCCTGTTCATGGGCAGCACAAGAATAACAGCAGACCAAATTTGGCTACAGTTTACTGATCCCTGGCTTAGAGGTAAAAAGGGATTCTGTTCTTATACGTGTGACTAGAGTAAAGAAGTTGGTTTCCAGGAGCCATGTTTTGAACATGACAGTCACCTATCACCTATGACAGCCTAAGAGGGGAGCTGATTTTGAAATATGGCTCCATTTGTTGAGTTGGATTGTTTTTTTGGGGAGGAAGAACTATCTCTGAGTGTCAGACCAAGGAGTACAGAACAATGGAGGCCTCAGAATCAGTCACAGTACTACACTTTCTGCCACCAGGTTCTCTTATAAAAAACAGATGAAGCTCCATGACTGCTGTACTAGGGGGGATTCCTGAATGACCCAGATCGCTTGCCCCTGCCTCCTGGTTCAGTGGCCCCTCAGACTGTCTGCCCAGCTTGCACTTAGCTAGATGCTTCAGCAACATTCCCCTATTCAATCTTCCAGCACACACTCCCTATGCTTTAGTTTCTTGATCCAATCAACTCCTGCCTGCCTCAGGGCCCTTTCTGTGTGTCTCCTGCTCTCTTTGCAAGGCTAACCTTTGAGGTTTCTGTTTCTTCTTCCTCAGCAAAGCTTTCTCTGATCTTCCCATCTAAATCAGCGCCACCCCCCCAACTCCTAGATTCTCAACATACCCTAAATTTTCCTTTCTATCACTTATTCTTTGTAATAATGATAATAATGGCAATAACTAACACATAGGGCTTCATATATGCCAGGCACTATTCTAAGTCTTTACATATATTACCTCATTTCTTTCTCATGACAACACTATGAAGTGGGAATGATTATCATCACCAATTTTATAGATGAGGAAACTGAGGCACAGAGAAGTTGAGTGTCTCGCTCAAGGTATACAGCTAGTGACAGAACCAGAATTCAAGTCCATGCAGTCTGGCTCTGGAGTCTACACTCCTACCTACAGCATCCTTCATGTCTTGTAAGTGTTCTTTTGGTGATGATTTGTGTCCATCCTCTCTCTCTGCTGGAACATGAGCTCCACTAGGGAAGAGATTACGTATACTTTTTTCATCATTGCTATCCCCCTAGGGCCCAGCCCAGTAGAAAGCTGAGATTCTGCAAGTTATGTATCTTACCTCAAGGTCACTTAGTTATTAAGAGGTAGAGTAGGATTTAAACCCAGGACCACTTTGTTCCAAATTCCATGCAATTTCCATCATGTTATGTGACTCCCTGGTCTACTATGGAAAAGAACATTTAGGAGTAGCCTTTCAGAAATTTAAATACTTAAAAAAAAAAGAGGTTACATTTGAGTTGCACTTATTTTGAGGCTGCTCATGGGTCCTACAGAAGACAATAATATGTTTGCAATGTAAGAGAGCTTGGTGGCATATTTTCTGAAAGGATGTGGTAGAGATAAAAGTCATTTTGGAACCAGGATGAATCAAATTATATAGAAAGTAGGAAGGAGTTCATTTTGATTTATAAAGTTGGGTGGTTCTTAGAATATTCTGAGCAAGACAGTGGAGGGAGATAGTGGGAAAGACAGCAGCAAAGAGCATAGAAAGGAACTGCTCCCTCTCACTTCCTTCACATCCTCTAAGTTTTGAACAAGCATCAAACATCCTTTGTTTTTCTTTTTGAATAAAATAAGCCTGGGATGACTAAAATAACTAACAGCATCTGATATATGAGCCACTGTATCTTTTTCCATGCAGATTTAATTTCTTTAATCAGTAACATGCAAACATCTCCAGTCCTTTGGAAAAGACAGTTCTCTTTGCTTGTCATTTTATGAGGACTCCTGGGCTAACAGCAGAGAATAGTCCATGTTGGGAAGCCAAGCTCCTCTTGGCTACTCAGAGACCAGGTGCTACTCCACTCCAGGGAGGATCTTTTCCAAGTTTGCAAACCCAAGAACACAGGGATGAGGCAGAGAGGGATGGCTACTCCTTAGGGAGGTGAACCAAGCAGGCAAAAAAGCCAGTGTGAGGTCAGAAGTTCCGCTTCAAAGCAGGATTCCCGGAACCTTCTTTTAAAATGCCTTTCCCTGAGTCCACAGATTAATGCAGACTGATTCTCAACCACCTTCTCTTGTTCAATAACCTGGGCCATGCATCCCAGGCTGCTCCTACAGCTTCACTAACTTCTCACCACTTCCATATCCCATCCTTCTGGGGTTCTGGCCTCTTTCTTTGGTTTAGACCCAAAGTTCCCACTGGCTGATGCTATCTCTTATCTGGGTGTCTGTGGAGCATCTCCAAATGAAACATTCTAAACCAAACTCATTCTCCCTTCTCACTCCCTAAATCTGTTCTGCTCTTAACTCTCGGTTCCAGAAACTTTAGCCTTCCAGCTCTCTCAAGAATCTCCTGTCTTTCACTCACCTGTCTGGACCCTCCCTGCTTCATATGCACCACCCCTTTTATAGAAGATAGTAACAGCTTCCTAACTGGCCTCTCTGCCTCCACTCAATCTCACCTCTCAAATTCATCTTTCACACTGCCACTGAAAGGAGATTTCCAAAATAACAACCAGAACATATCACCCCTTCCTCCAGAAGATCTAGGAAGTACCTCTCTAATATGGGTTCATTCCTGGTCCCCCTAATCTCTCACTCTTTTCTTCTATGTCCCCCAGCTACAGGCTGTTGGACTGCTCAACTGGACATCGCCAGCAATTTCTTTCTTTTGCTTACCCTACTCCCTCAGATACAAAGTTCTTCCCCGCCATTCTCTGTTCTCACAATTCATCTTTCAAAGCCTGCTCAATACCACTCCCTTATGCAGCCTTCCCTAATCCCTTCTCTGGCCTTGCTAACCCTCTGCCTCTACCTAAAGGCAGCAGGCCTTTCTGCTTGGCTCACCCTTGTTCAGCAATTCTCAAAGTGCAGCCAGGGTCTACAGGGTCAAAACTACCTTCATAATAATACTAAGACATTATTTGCCTTCTTCATGCTCATTCTGTCACGAGAATAAGTGAAGTCTCCAGAAACTATGCGGTATGTGAAATCACAACAGAATTAATGTAGAAACAGAGATGAGAATTGAACTATTTTCTATTAAGCCAGAAATTAAAGAGAATTGCTATATGTAAAACAATGCCACTTTTCTCAGTAAATTTTTTTTGTTTTGGAAAAGTTATTTTTCATAAAAATATGTTATTTACATTAACATGTAATATGTTTATTACATTATTTAAAATGGCCAGAAATTAAAGAGAATTGCTATATGTAAAACAATGCCACTTTTCTCAGTAAATTTTTTTTTGTTTTGGAAAAGTTATTTTTCATAAAAATATGTTATTTACATTAACATGTAATATGTTTATTACATTATTTAAAATGAATTAACAAATGTTTTAAGTTTTAATTTCCAGTAGGTAAATACTGATAGATATAATTCACTTGAAATAAATCTCTTTGCAGTATTTAATAATTTTAAGACTGCAAAGGGGTCCCTGAGACCAAAAATTTGTGCACCATTGCCACAGCAGTTCCCCCACTGGACCCTGCCGTGATCTTCTGTCTCCCCTGGAGCTTCTAGGACAATGTTTTGCATAGAGAGTGACTGCTCTGTACGTCCTTGATGAAATACTGTTTTCCTTCCACTAAGTCAAGTGTTTGAAAATTTTTTTCAGTACTCTTTTTTTTCTATTCAGTACTCTATAGAGCACTCTATTTTTTTTAAATACCCAATTTAGTAGTCTAACTGATTAGGTGGCTAATCAATTTCTTGAACAAAATCCAAATTTGTTTTCATCAGGTCATGCCGTGCTTCTGTTCAGAAGCCCTTCAGAGTTCCCCATGTCAACCAGAGTAAAGTCTCAAGTTCTTTCCATGGGCCATAAATCCAACAGAATCTCCCCATAAGATGCAGCTCCCCTGGAATACCCCCCCATCCCTATGCATGCTCCCCTTCAGGCCTTGGCACTTGGAGCTCCCTCCACTGGAAGTGCTTTCTCCCAGCTATTTACATGGCTTACTCACTATCTTCTTTTCGGTCTCTGCTCAAGTGCTGCCTAACACTTAGTAGGTAATCATTTGACTGTGTTGGAAGGGATCTTCCATGACTGTCATGTCAAAAGAGCAGACCTATGCACACACACATCCTGCCTTGCCACTCTTTAATTTTCGTCATTGCACCTATTGCCACCTGACATATTCCCTACTGCCTTGCTCATCGTCTATCCTCACACAGTTGTATCCTCAGGGAGTCTCTCAGTGCCAAGCACATAGTAGGTCTCAGTAAATATCTGTCCAGTGGATGGCCTGCTCTCTAGACTCTAACCCCACCATTCCCTCATTGTCAATCGTCACTGCAGCCAAGCAGAACCAGCTGCATCTCAGAACACAAAAGGCCCCAGCTAGCTGCCCAGCTCTTGCCCACATTATTTCTTCTGTTTAATCTCTCTTCCCTTCACCCCCACCATCCTGCTTCTTTGCTGGGTCAGCCTTTATCATTTGAGCCCCAGCTCAGATATCAGCTCCCATGGGAAATGGCCCTCTCCAGATCCCCAGACTGGTTTAGTCCCTGCGTCTCTCTAGGTTCCCACAGGTCCTGTATATACTGCTATGCTGGCACCTTTTGATGGCTCTGCAATTCTCCACTTCAACAGCACTGTGAGCTCCTTGAACACAGAAATTCATACTCTTCTCTATATGCCCTGCACTTGACATATTCTCATCTAAAATATGTCTGCAGAATGAATTAATGTGATGTTTCCTAAATTTCAATGTTGGGCACTTACCAAACCACCTGAAGAGAAAACTGAAATGCCCTTTGGTTCAGAGTGCTAAAGGGAGATCTGTTCTCTGCATCTCCGTGCATTCTCAGTCACAACACCTCACCAGGGGCCCGCTGCTCTCCTACCTTGAGCAATCTCGAGCTGCCGCTTTGCATCGCCCAGCGCAGAGAACAGGTCCAGCTTGATTCTTGTCTCTGCACTTAGGCTGTTCTCCAGGTGCTGGGTTTTGTCTTGCATGGCTGAGAGGGCTGACATTAACACCTCGGTGTCCTTCTCATTTTCCTTATACTTGCGAAGCTCCTATCAATATCATCAAAACAGCAATGCTACAAGGTAGTTTTGGCATCGATGTCTATAAATTATCCTGAAATCACAAATTAAATCCCACTATTCTTGACCTGGCCACTAGAAAACAGAATCCTGTTGTTTCATGGATCTAGATCTCACCACTTACAGTAAGTGCCAAATGTATTTATATAGTGATATGCACATACAAAAACACTTAGTAGATAATCTTTTGACAGTGTTGGGCATGTGTCTAGATAGCAATGGACTCTGCCTGTATATAAAACACTTTATTACAAGGCTAACTCAAAACCACAGAGAAGTTTTTCCTTGCTGGCACTTGCAAATGTTGCTATAATGTTGTGGTCAAATTTGCCCAAAACGGGGCCGGCCCAGTGGCGCACTGC